>NC_041230.1:28728694-28777424 GCF_002837175.3 Physeter macrocephalus | reverse complement strand
CGGAGCACTGCTGAGCGCTAGGCTCCCGGGTGGTTGTGAAGGGTACAGCAGCCAAGCAGGAAGGGAGTCCCAGTCCCAGGCGTGAGAAAGGGGGGGCAGAGGAGAGGAATGATCAATTCTGAGTCCAGGGAGGCTCATGGAGGACAGGTGGCTTTTGAGAAGGGACTTCACTGAAATCTGAGGCAGAGGTAGGGAAAGGGTGTTCAAAGGGCGGGCCACTGTGCAGGGCAAGCCTTGGGGCTGGGGAAGTGGAAGGCAAGTGGGGAGAGTAGCCAGCAGGTTGGTTTAGCCAGTGTAGGGGAGGAAGAAATTTTCCTCTACCCGTCTAGTTCTTCTGGCTGGCCTAAAAGTTAGATTGACATGAGACAGATTAACAGGAGAAAATCAAAGTTTAATCACATGTACACATGGGAAAGACCCAGAAAAACTGAGAAACTCGCAAAATGGCCAAATCCCTCCCCTTAAATACCATCTTCAGCTAAAGACACAAGAGGATGTTGAGGATGGGGAGCCAGTTATGGGAGGTGAGCAGGAAAAGCACAGTAAACAAAGGTGATTCAAATTTAAGTTGTTACTTTTTCCAATGATATGTTTCTAGATATTTGGTCAACCTCTTGGTACTGTGAGGGAGACACCTTCACAGATGGAGATTTCCCTCACACAAGTAAATGTTTTTTACAAAAGGGTAAGAAACCTTGGTTTTCAGTTTTTCCCATGTCTGCTGTTTCTTAGATCAGCAGCTTAAAATTATTATGCCAAGAGATGAATTTTGGGGTGGCAAGTTTTGCTCCCCTACACTGGAGCTGAAGCACTTGTTTCTGGGCGGCCAGAAGCGGAAGGCTTGAATACCTTGCGAGAAGTGGTGACCATGTTCTGTTCGCAGCCTTAGGGGGTTTGGAACAGCCGAGGGATCCCTGCTGGGCGGAGCAGGATGAGGCTGCCTGGTGGGTCCCCAGGGTTAGCTCCCGGTAGACGGGACCTGAGCATCAGCCTCTTTTGCATTTGAACAATGAAACTTGGAATAAGGGGAACTAGAGGAAGGCCCTGCTGTGCCTGCAAGGACTGGGGTAGTAGCTTCCTGTGGCAGAGGCTTGTGTCTCTGAGTTGGGGGTCCCCGTGGGCTGAGCATCTGGGTCCCATCGTGCAAATGTAGAACACTGAGGTGTCCATGGAATGCAGGACTGGCCTGGAGAGCTGTGGTGGAGCTTGGCACTTAGACTCCCAGGGACTGAGTATGAGTGGGATGGCCTTCTGCCCTCCCTGCAGTGCTTTTGGGGCCCGGGGGAAGTGGGGGGACAAGGGTCTCCCATCAGAGTTCTGAAGACCTGCACCTTTTAGTGCCTTCACCAATTGGCTTGTGGGAGAAGCTGCTTCCTGAACTGTTTCTCTGGCAACGCACAGTTCCACTGGGTCTGAGACAAGGAGGGTTCCACTCAACAGGCACCACGTCGTCTGGGAAGCCATCATAGCTCCCATCACTCAGGTGCAAACTAAGCTCCAGGCCTTCTGCCAAGAGCTTCATATTCTCTTATTCTCCTCCACTTTACAGGTGAGGAAACTGAGGCTCAGGGGTCAGTTCTTTGCCCAAGAGCTCACAGAGTGATAGAGCTGGGATCTAAGCCCTGAATGGCCTGACTTTTCTGATCCGTGCTCTATTATCACACTCATCTGGGCTCCTACTGGGCACTGGGTATGGTGCTGTTGTGGGAGTGATGGAGACCCCAGGCCCAGGGCCTGCTGTCCAGAAGCTCTTTGTCTGTGAGCTCAAAGGATGAGCTACCTGTGGAGGGATCAGGGAAGGCTGCCTGGAGGAGGCAGTACATGGGAAGGTGAAAGCTAATTCTCCATCAGACCCTTTTGTTTCCCAGGACCTGGTGAAGAGTTCCAGATGTGGGAGGAGGGCGGTGGGAAGGGGAGGTAGAAAGGCCCCAGCTTCTTGAGAAGGAGATGTGTTCTTTGTTTATTTTAGTATTAAATGTGTCCTGAAGAACCAACCTCAGTGTTCACTGATTTATCGATCCCCCCGCCCCATCTAGCTCCAGAAAGAACATGAGATGGAATATGATATCAAGTCACATATGATGGAAGAGTTAATGTAATATATTTTTAAAAGTTGGTGGTGTATGTGTGGGTTGGGTAGGGATTGACTTAAAGAGAGCTAAAAGGAGATCTGGAATCTGTCGCAAGTTTAAGGCTGTCGATTCTTTGTTGAGTTTCCTAGCAGCCTAGGCAAAAAGGGAAACATGAATTTATGCAGATAGCATCTAAAAATGGAAGCAGGCAAGTTTGATCTAGAGACAGCTCTTGGTCATTAAAAACCTGGAAGCTTTTTTTTTTTTTCAAATACAGCAGGTTCTTATTAGTTATCTATTTTATACATATTAGTGTATATATGTCAATCCCAATCTCCCAATTCATCACACGTGGGAGGTAGGGTGCTTTGGATGGGAAGAAGAGGAAATTCAGGAAGGGGAACTCATCAGGGGCCAGGGCCACTAGGGGAGGCTTCCTGACGGAAGTGGGCCCTGAAGGGTGTAGTTATGTGGAAGGGGTAGTAAGGAGGTGCAGAGCAGATGAACCTTGGAATACCTCGTATAAAGGCCCAGCAGTCAGAAGGCATCCTTGAGGCTCAGGACATAGAAACCATATGAATGGCCTGTGTCGGTAGGGCAGTTGTGTTTGGCACCTTTTATCCTTCCTTCTTGCCCTGTCTCCTGGGATTGGGGGTGGTCACATGATTCCCAGTTGGCAGGTGAATAAACAGATCAGAAGCCTCACCTGCCACTTGATCACAGTGATCCATGGGTGTTGGTGAGAGTACTGGTGGAAGCAGAGAGCCTTGGGTTCAAATCCTGGCCCTGTCATCTTGGGTAAGTTCCCTAATATCCCTGAGCCTCAGTTTCCTTGTCTGTGAAATGGTGATGGTGGGATTGTGAGGAATGTGGAAGCTGATGCCTGCAAAGGGCTTAGCGCTGTATATGTTAGAACGAAGGGCAGTTAGGATTCACAGGGTCATAGAATCCTAGGGCTCTTACACTTGCTCCCAAAGGCCCCTCGGTGTGTCCTCAACATGAGCTTGCATTCTTCCAGGGACAGGGAGCTCAGTCCCTCTAAAGGCTACCTGCTCCATCCTTGTGCACCCGGGAGTGTGAGAAAGTTCTTCCTTGTGGTCATCCTGACTCTCTCTCCAGCCCCACAAGGCATGGCAGCCCCTTTCCGGGTTGGGGGCAGGGCAGAGGCTGAAAGTCAACTTTTTAGGTTGGCTAGACAAGGTTGTTGGGATCTGCGAGGTGTGAGCAGAGGTTGGCCATATTGGGGTCACAGTGTTGGGGACTCACAGGGTTTTCCATAGCACTGAATTTCGTGGGTTCAGCCTCCTTAGGGCAGCGTTCCCCGCCCTGCATGCTCCCCCACCTTCCTTCCTACGCCACTGTACCCAGCAAAACAATGCCTGTATTGTTAGCCCCGCCTACCCGCCCCACTTTGTGGCTAGGAGAGTGTGGAGTGTTTGGAATCAATTTATAGTTATGTAACAATATATGGACACATTATCCTTAAAAAGCAAAAACCTATTACAGGTAAGGCTAAAGTTATTCTTGGATCCCCTACCCCTCTCCCCAAGGGAACTGCGATGTTGGGGTGTTTCTAGTTCTTTTTCCTGTGCATTTTAAAAAACATTGATGGTTTTTTTCTGTATCCTTTGTTGGGTTGCTTTTCTCACACCCAGGGCACCTGCATCTCTTCATGTTATGCAGAGCTGTCTGCCTCCTTCCTGTTTCGGGCTATCCCAGGATGTCACTGTAGGGCCCTAGCTCATTTAGCCATTTCTCTATTGATGGGCCTGTTTTTATTCTTTGAAGAAATTGTACAGACATCCGGCAAAAATGTTCCAGCAGTCCAAAGCGTTATCAATGAAAATGTAATCTCTCATCCCAGTCGGGTCACTCCTCCCACCCCCATCCCCCGCCCTTGCCCGAGGCATCATGGGTGTGGCATTCCAGGGTGAGTCAGTGCGTTATTTCTACACAGAACCCCTATCAAAACACAGGTAGGCGCACTCTGCCTGTGCCCTGCCACGCTTTTCCCCCCTTGGCAATACACCTAGGGATGTTCTATATCATTGCACATAGAGCTACACGTACCTTTCTCTTTTTAATCTTTTATTTCCTTAATTTCTTTAATAGGTAATGTATTTACAACAGTCTAGAATAAGATAGAGTGGGAAAGAACACAGTGAAAAATCTCTGTCCCATTTGGTTAGAGTTGACCTCCCCCATGCCCATTCTTCTCCGTTTCCTGTAGCATTTTAGGCTTTCTTTAAGGAGATCTGCAAATGTGGCTGTAGATCCCCACCTCTTCCCACCTTACTCCAGGGCTATAGTCTATCCACATCCTTCTGCACTTTTCCTTTTTCACTTAGAAGTGTGTCATGGAGGTCTTTTCGTCTCAGTACCTGAAGCGTGATCACTTCTCTTGCGGCTTCTGTAGCAGCCCATCGCGCAGCTGTGGTGTGAGTTGTGTGGCCCGTCCCTCTGTTGACAGACACTTGGGTTTCCACTCTTGCTGTTCCACACTCTGTCACGGTGAATGATCTCGCCCAAGCCACTGAGCGCATCTGTATGGTACATTTCCGGAAGGGGGACCGCTGGCTCAGGTTATGTGTGTTAGTGATTTTGTTAGAGATTGTCAGATGCCCTCCATAGGGGTCACATTTGTGCCCCTCAGTGAGCCTTCTCTTAGAGTGCCTGTTCCCCACAGCTCCCATCTGACAGGCGAAATGGCAGGTCAGGGGAGCATTGTTTTGCATTTCTCCTATGAGTGAGGTTAAAGAACCTCACTTTTTAAAATGTGTTTAAGAGCCATTTGCATTTCCTTGTATGTTTGCTTCTTTCCACATTCTATTAAGTTGTTGGTCTTTGTCCTATCAATTGCTAGGAGTGCTAGATGGCTTGCAAATATTTTTTTCCTGGTTTGTTTTTTGACTTTGCTCAGGGTATTTTGTTTGTTTGTTTTTTTATGGTGTTTTTTGTTTGCTTGTTTGTTTTGTTTTGTTTTTGGTCAGAAAGACTTATTTTTATGATGCTGAGTTTCTTGTTTTCTTTCCTTTTCCTTTTTTCTTTCTGGCTTCTGGAAACTGTGTCAGTTAGGACTTTCCCACCTAGAGGTAATAAAGAAATTCTCCCATGTAGGGCTTGGAAAGTGTTGCATCATCCACAGTCAATCACAGTCCTGGAAGATTGCTGGAGGAGACAGCCTCATTTGGGTGCTAAAGTGTCTTTAGTGCCTTCCCAACACTTTTTTTTTTTTTTTAACATCTTTATTGGAGTATAATTGCTTTACAATGGTGTGTTAGTTTCTGCTTTACAACAAAGTGAATCAGTTATACATATACATATGTTCCCATATCTCCTCCCTCTTGCGTCTCCCTCCCACCCTCCCTATCCCACCCCTCTAGGTGGTCACAAAGCACAGAGTCCTACCCCTAGGCTCTTCGTGACATTTTTTTTTTCTTAGATTGCATATATATGTGTTAGCATACGGTATTTGTTTTTCTCCTTCTGGCTTACTTCACTCTGTATGACAGACTCCAGGTCCATCCACCTCACTACAAATAACTCAGTTTCATTTCTTTTTATGGCTGAGTAATATTTCATTGTATATATGTGCCACATCTTCTTTATCCATTCATGTGTCTTCCCAACACTTTTAAAATTTAAATCTGGAGCTCTGGATCCTGGGAAGACAACTGTATCTATCTGGGATGTATTAATATTGTTAATTTTTGTTGTATTTAATTTTATAGTTAGCTTCTATTGTGGTAGATAATGCAGGTTTTCTACTTTTTAGTGATTTAAAAGTTTCTTTTAGGGCTTCCCTGGTGGCGCAGTGGTTGCGCGTCCGCCTGCCGATGCAGGGGAACCGGGTTCGCGCCCCGGTCTGGGAGGATCCCATATGCCGCGGAGCGGCTGGGCCCGTGAGCCATGGCCGCTGAGCCTGCGCGTCCGGAGCCTGTGCTCCACAACGGGAGAGGCCACAACGGAGGGAGGCCCGCATACCACAAAAAAAAAAAGTTTCTTTTAAAAATTCTTATTTGTGTTATAAATCCACATTCATCAATGAGGACTAGTTAAATAAATTATGATACATTTATGCAGTGGCATATGATACAGTTAGTAAAAAGATAACTTCTTACCCCTCAACGAAAACAATAAGACAGCTCTGTATGTATGTAATGATGGACAATCTCCAGGCTGTATGGTTAAGTGGAAAATGCAAGGTGAAAACCTGTGTGTGTAGAATACTGTCATTTGTCTGGGAGAAATACACACAGGCTATATAAACATACACACTCGCCTATCTGAAGTGTATGTGTGTGCATGCCTAGGTGGTCTTTTTGGCAAGACACTTGAGAAATCACTCTTGGTTGCCCCCAGGGAAGAAATTGAGTATCAGGGGAAGAGGGAGACCTGCTAACAACACCATTTTGTTACCTCTCATGTCATATATATTATATGCATTTTAAAAATAAAATAACTTATCAAAAAAATCTTTCAAATAAATGAAAATAGTGGGTAAATAATAGGACAGGTCATTTATGGGTACAGCAAAAGCTATGAAGATGGCACTTGAAGGCTCCCTCAGGCCCAAAGAGGGGAAGGCACTTTCCCAGGATCACAGAGCAGCAAGCAATGGCTTTGAGTTCAGTGTTACTGGCTGGGTGACCTTTTCTTAACCATCTGTAAGTGGAAAGAGGTAAAGGCTGTGGAGCTGTCCACGTGTGGTGAATGCTCTCAGTTTCTGTTGGAGTATCAGGGTCAGGTGTTGGTTACTCCTTATCAGCTGGTGAGTTGTTTGTGGTGGAATTCAGTGAGGATTATGCCCTGGCTTCCTGCTCTTAGATGGTCTGAGAGAGCTGCAGGGGGTCCTGCCCTGGCGATTTGGAACCTGAGTGTTGGGGGAGAGCCTGTTTTCCTTAGCAGTCCAGTGAGCCCAGCCCTGGCTGGATATAAACTGGTCCTTTGCTGTTGGGCTGAGTTGGCCCCTCCTGTTTGCCCAAGGGGTGGGAGGACAGGGTGGTACCACAGGATCTCATGGAGAGGTGAGAGCAGGAAGGCCAGGGCTGAAGGTCAGGCAGGGCCCAGCTGCTAGGGAACAGACCTGGGGCTGTTCTGGGATGTTTGAGCTTCATTCAGTTAGGAGCGGAGAGGTCAGATACCAGATGATCTGCCAGCCTGTTTGCGATTTAGCCAGATGGGGTCACTTGTCTGTCCTCGAAGTTTAGATGGGGTGGGGCTTGCCCAGTGTCACCCCAAACATTAGTGACAGAGTCAGGACTAGAGCTAGTGTCCGAGGAAGGAAGTCCAGGGAATAAGGAAGACCCTCACTTTAGGCCGCCCCTCCCCCCAGCCCTGTTCCCCAGCAGGTAGAGAGGCCAGGCCTCCTGGGGCTAATGGAGTTCCTACGCTCCCAGCAGCCAGCTCTCTCTGGAGGGCCGATGGCCGGACGGGGACCTGCCTGGGGTGCTGAGAACATAAGATTCTGTCATCCCTCTCCACCCAGGGCTCAAGGACTGCCCCTGCCCCTTCTCTGCTCCCGCCTCCAGGGAGTGTCCCTACCTCCTGGAATTTGGAGTTCTGTCCCCTTCTGGCCGTCTCTATCTACTGGGTCACAGGACTGTCCCCACCCTTACCGTGCGCCACGTCCATCTCTTCCGAGAGCTTTGGTTTCCTCATCCGTGAAATGGGCCAAGTGCTTCACTTGAGAGAGTTGGGCTTCCTGGGAGTGAAGCACTGCGGGGGGCTGGATTTGGACTTGACCTGGGCTTTCAAGGGGACTAAGGCCTTCCTGGGAAAGCTCTGTGTCGCTGTAAGGGTCTTAGTGCTGGGGAGGCACAGGTTGACTTTCTGGGGAGGACCAGGAGACCCCCAAGGGAGGAAAGGGAGGAAGGTAAGCAGGTCTTAATTTCTGGAACCTCACCCAGGGGGTGCATTGCTGCTGGCTCTGGGAGCCAGGGAAGGCCTTGGGGATGCCTCTCTGTAGAGGGGACCTGCTTAGTCTCTGGCCCCAGAGTGCAGAATGGGAACCAGCAAGGGGGTAGGCAGGAGGCAGCTTGAGCTTCGTGTTGGGAAGATTTTTCTAGAACCCTGAGAGAGACCCCAAAGGAAGAGTGGTGGCAGTGGGCTCCTTGACATGCAGGCTGCACACAGGGGCCACAGGTCCTCATGAGGGGCTCTGGGGGCGGCGGGGCCATGGGGGCAGAAGTCTCTTTCATCTCTAGTTCTGAGACTCGGGGACTCAGGAATAACAAGCGGTGTGATAAAGGCTGCATTTGGAAAGCCCTGGAGGTGAACCAGGCCCTGAGCCAGTGTTCCCATCCTCCTCCTCCTCCCTGACGGCCCAGGCTGGGAGCTGGGTGCTCATGGGTGGGGACCCTGGTTGCCTGGCTCCCCGCTGCACTTCCGGGGCCTATAACAGCGCCTGGCAGAGAGCGGGCCCTCGGGAGAGTTTGTTCAATGACTTGATTTGGTAACTCACGTGCCTGCTTTTCTAACAGAAGGGAGGCTTGGCCGAGTTAAATACCACCCCAGACCGGGTCACTTGGCTCGGGCTGGGTTCTGAATCTGCCCTCGCACCTCCTGTAGAGCTGGGGTGTGATGGCCTAGGATTCTCGAAGGCTTATAGTGTACAGAGCAGGAATTCCAAGGAGCCTTTCCCTAGAGCCCGGCCCCTCTGCACAGGGAGGAAGGAGGTGGTGTGTGGAGTTATTGTGGCTACCCAGGCACCGGGAGCCTCTGTCCCCTGTGCCTTTGTCTCCTGGGACACAATGGGTGGCTTTTTGTCCCCATAAAGTCCCTTTCACTGTAGGGAGAAGGCCAGGGTGGGGGTGGAGTATGGGCCTGGTCAGGCCAAGTTCTGAGTGTCCTCAGCTGCCCAGATGTGTCCCTGTGAGGGGGAACCCCGGGAAGGGTTCACGTGGTCCCCTGGGCCTCAGTTTTCTGGATGGTGCAGTGGGGAGAAGGGAGTCCTGGGGGCTGTTGGATGGGCCCTGCCCTCAGATTGTTTCTAGAACATTTGGTTTCATTGCCAATGTTTAAAAAGCTGAAGATTTCATGTAGAAATTCGGATTTCTAACGTCTCCTGAAAAATCAGAAGTTCTTGGGACTGCCCTGGTGGCCCAGTGGTTAAGACTCTTGAGCTTCCAGTGCAGGGGGCATGTGTTCAGTCCCTGGTTGGGGAACTAAGATCCGGCATGCTGCATGGCGCGGCCGGAAAAAATAAAAAAATCAGAAGTTTTGGCTGAACTTCTGGCCTGTGTTCCCCAAGACACCAGCAGGCTGCTCTCAGCTCCACAGACCTCCCCTGGCCCACCTTAGTCACTTCTGTGACCTGTGTGCCTTGGCGGCTGCTGAGTTTGAAACCCTAATGTCAGCCTCCAGGCACTGAGGTTTTGTCCCCAACGTGGACGCTGCAGTCTGGGGTTTACTCCCTCTAAGCTGTCTAACAGCCCTCCTAGCCACTCACAACTTGTACAACTTTTCACTTTTTCCTTTACAGTATTTTACTTGCATGACACACCTATGAGGTGACCAGGAGAGGTGTACTTGTCCAACCCCCTCACGTGTCAGATGAAGAAACAAACCAGAAAGGTTAGGTGCCTCTTCTAAGACCACACGGCAAATCTACAAGGGTCTAACTCAGCCCAGGAGGTGGAGAAGATTAAAAGGAGAGTTGGCGAGACCATCTTTGGGCGGGAGAGGAGTTAGCCAAGTGCTCATGGGATTGGTGGAGTCCCTCCAGTAAGTACAAGGGAGGGAAGGCTGTGGGCCCCCCTGGAGGAGCCCTGTGTTGAGGAGTGTCAGGCCTCAGACTTAGGGGATCCTTGGAGAACATTGAGCAGACCTCCCTGCTCCCATTGTACAGGGGGGAAGACTGAGGGCTAAAGGGGTGAAGGGTTCTGCCCAGGGACCCTTAGCTTGTGAGGAGTGGAGGGAGTGTAGCTGTAGGAGGTGACCTAGGGTGGGGCTGGACTGGGTTCTGCTCCCTACCACCTGCGCACCTCCCTTTCTTTGGATAAGCCCAGCTGCCTTATCTGAAAGGTGGGCAGGGGCCCCATTGGCTGAGGGCCCTTTTCTGCCAGGAACTGTGCCTGGTGCTTATTAGATGCATTATCTCTCCAAGGCCTCACACCCCTAGGAACTGCACACACTATTACTACTGCAGGAAACCAGCCACAGAGAATGGATTGGGAAACGCACGTTCTAACCTCTCAGAGTGATAACATTAGAGCACGGAGAGTGTTAAGCCTATGTTGGGCATTGGTCTAAGTACCTTACATATATTACTTCATTTACATCTACCCTGTGAGGTAGGCACATTTTGAATATAAGGACACTGAGGCCCAGAGAGGTTCAGCAACTTGCCCGAGGTCACACAGCTAGTAAGTTGGCAGGGCCAGCGCTTGAACCCAGGGAGTTAATAGACCACCTTTCCATTAGAGTTAATGCCAACATTCCCCAGTTAAATCAGATCATAACAGCCATTCGTAGACTCAAAGAGTAGCTAAGAAAGATGTTTTCGTTTCCTACAGCTGCCATAGCAAAATGCCACAAACTAGGTCGCTTAAAAACATAACAAAATGCCACAGACTAGGTCACTTAAAAAACAACAGAGGGACTTCTCTGGCGGTCCAGTGGTTAAGACTCCATGCTTCCACTGCAGTGGGGCATGGGTTTGATCCCTAGTCAGGGAACTAACATCCCACATGCCACGTGGTATGGCCAAAAATAAAAAAATAAAACAAAAATTTATTGTCTCACAGTATTAGAAGTCCAAAATCAAGGTGCTGGCAAGGTTGGTTCCTTCTGGAGGCTCTGAAGGAGAGTCTGTTCCATGCCTCTCTCCTAGCTTCTGGTGGTTGCCAGCAATCCTTTGTGTTCCTTGGCTTGGAGACACATCACTCTAATCTCTGCCTCCATCTTCACATGGTGTTTTCCCTCTGTGTGTCTCTTTGTCCAGTTTCCCTCTTATAAGAACTCCAGTCCCTGGATTGGGGCCCACCCTAACTGAGGAATGCCTCTTGGTCAGGCATTTGTGACTAATCCCTCTCCTCTCTGGCCCTGCAGTTGCTTTTAACAAAAATATCTCTGTTATCCAGTCGTTGAGAAATTTTTGTTTGGAGGTGCAAAGGTCCTGGGGCATGTGTGAATGTGACCTTTTTGACAGCCATCATTTAAAGAGAAAATCCCTAATCAGAAATCTTTAGGTTTTCAGGAAGACAGGGTTGGTTTGTTTGTTTGTTTCCTTCAAGATTTCCAGACCATTCTCTTTGTTTATCTGCAGTGCATGCCTGAAGAGGTGTTGCTGGGGCCTCAGAGAGTTTGGAAGGACCAAGGGGATGAGGTTTGGTTCTGTGTATGTATGTGTATGTGTATGTGTGTGTGTCTGTCCTTAAGAGTAAGACACACAGATATATGCGTAGACCCCCATGGAGAAACATGGGGACGGATGAACACGTAGGCAAGAGACAGGGACCCCCAGAGGTAAAGGCAAAGAGTTCTGCTCTTCGTCACACGGCTGCCTCCCTTCACCTCTCGCATGCTCACATGTCCCAGTGAGATCTTCCTTGGCCTTCTTATCCTTCTCAGCTGGGTTTTTCCCCACAGCACATATCCTGTGTTTCCCTCATGTATTGGGTTTTTATCTGCTACCTGCCCCACTGCCCCCTGCCATGAGAGCAGGGCTTTTCATGTTTTGGCTCACACACAGTGGTAGGTGCTCAACAGATATTTGTTGAATGAGTGAACCCAGAGGGATGGAGGCACATGGCAAGGCCTGTGGTCAGAGAGGGTGTCAGAATTGCAAGAGGGCCTGGGTGAAGCCCTGCGTGCAGGTGGCAGAGTTGGGGCCTCCTGCCTTGCTCTCCACCCTCGTCATCCTACTGCTCTCCCCCTGCACAGTGGGGTTTACTGTTCTGTACCGGACTATAAGACAAGTCCTCTGGCTTCTTCCAGCTAGACTGTGAGTCCACAGCAGGAGGGAGGGGTCCAGCAGCTCCTGTAGCTTCTGGAGATGAGGCCTGGGCCCAGCTCCCCATGCAGGGCCACCCAGGCCAGCAGAGGGTCAACACATGTAGGGGTGCCCTGTCCTGGGCTGGGGCACTTCCTGCAGATTCTTGGGGCTGGGGGTGAGGGGACGGGAAAAACCAGTCTGTCTGGTTGAGATGGGGGAGGGCAGAAACCAAGGCAGCTCCCTGGGCACAGGGCCAGGGCAGCAAGGCCAGAAGCAACACCAGAAATTCCCACTGCTTATCCAGCAGCTTTGTCTCCCAGAGGCTGGGCTTGCTGATCTGGAAATCAGGGCTGGGCAGGAGGGGCAGGAGGGCGAGGCAGAGACCGCAGAGCCTGGATGCCTGTGGGGCCTCGCCCCTCAGAGCCAGCAAAGTGTCCTCATTTTTTATACATCACTAAGTAACTCTCAGTAGCCCAGGTTCCAGAGAACTGACAGATCTGGGTTCAAATCCTGCCCTGCCCTTTACCCACGGGTGACCGTAGATGACTCATTTTCCTCTGAGCTCCTGTTTGGAAAATGGGGATAATACCTAATACTGACTAATGAGAGGGTTATGGGGAAGTCAATGAAATAAAAGGGAAGGTGCTAACCTGAGGCCTGGCACACAGCTGGAGGGCATTATGTGGTTATTGTGACGAAGCCCATGAGTTAATATACCAACAATTGATAAGTGTACATTAGTGTAAACCCAGATCGATCCTTTCTTGATTTTTCAGTTCACCGCATTTTCTAACTTCCTTTCAGATAGTTGGAACCAGGCAACACGATGGCATGGAGGCCTGTAAGGACCCTGCTTTAAGTGAGGGGATAATTGTCTGCCCCTGACATGCTCAGTCCTCGTCCTGCTGCTTCGGGAGTGTCTGTTCTCCTTTGTAACAGTGACCTCCCCCAGCCCTGGGGGCTCTTGGCCCCGCTGATGTGTCTGTTTCAGGCAGGGTGTCCTAAGGATGGGTGGTAAAAGGTTGGGGGGCTGTGCTGAGACACCCACACTCTGGGTCCTCATGGGTAAGGGCTCTGCCCCCAGCGGTGTGACTGCCCTCAAGGCCCTGCTACCTGTCCCACCTTCCTCGCCTGCAAACTGGGCCCCATGGGCCACCCAGCCTGTTGGTGAGGAGAGCACTAGAGGCTAGAGGTAGGGCAGGGGAGGCTGGCAGGGTGCAGTGTGGGGTGGGCGTCCCTGGGGTCTCACCCCCCCACCCCGGAACGGGAGGAGGAGCAGGTGCAAAAATCTGGAGAGGAAGGGGAGTGGGCGCTTTCCCGAGTCTCCCACTCCTACCCCTGGGTGGAGGGAGGCAGGGCCGGGAGCACATTCACCGATTCACCCCTGCGTCCTCTTGTGACACACAGCACCTGTGGGGGATGGGGTTCTGACCTCTGTTTCCTGGATAAGGAAACTGAGGCCAGTTACCTCCTGAGCATGTGTTTATCGAGCAGGTCTATGCACCAGGCACTGCTGGGCACTGGAGACACAGCGATGACCAAAGAAGGATTCCTCGGGGGCCTGCATTCTAGCAGGTGGACTAGAGTTGCCCTGGTGAGCCGCACAGAGCAGGAAGGCACTTGCCTGGCATCCCATAGCCCAGGCAGGATGAAAGCCCAGCTCCTGACTCCCAAGCCCAGGGCTCCACCTCTCACTTCCAGGTGGTGGGGAGAAAGGAAAGTCATCACAGGGGCTGCTGGATGCCCGGCCTCAGCTAGGCTCATTCCTGCCCTGACCCCACAGGTGTAGGGGGATCGATACAGAAACTTCCCTTTTGGTCCTTGGCAGGAGTGCTTTGGTGGGGTGTCTGGCAGGCACCCATTCTGGCTGCTCTGGGGTGAGTGACAGCTCTCCCGTGTCTGGTCTAGGAGCTTGCGGCGGGGGGACTTTCTGTCCCCCAAACCAGCAGCAGAGGTGGGTTTCGCTCCTGAGCCACTTCCCTGTGATCTGACTGATGGTTGGCTCATCCTCGAGATGGTGGCAAGGTCACTGGGAGCCTTGGTGTCACACACTGTCCACGGGAAGAAGAGTGACAGCTTTCTCTGTGTCTTCATCAGCAAAGCAGCCTTTCTCCACAGCCCCCCGGTAGATCCTCCCTCCCTCAGCGGCCAGTTCCGAGGCCTGCTGCCGGCCAGGGATTCTGGAGAATGAATACCCTTGTGGTGAAGGAGGATGTCCTGGCCTATGGGGTCTCAGCCAGCAGGGAAGGGGCCAGGAGAGGCTCGGGGGAGGCTAGGATGGCCACAAGTGAGGTACCACCTTGCCAAGTTCCCCACGAGGCCACTGATGGGGGTTCAGCCAACCTACCCGTGTAGAATTCCCTGCAGCACAGAGTCCCCAGCTGGAATTGTTCGTATATGTATACAAACCCCCATGGGTCCTAAACCTATGAGGTAGGTATGCTTTTTATACTCATGTGACAGGTGATGTGTCCAGAGCACAGAGTGGTTGTGAGCTTACCCAGTGTCACACAGCTGGTAAGGGGAGTGTGTTTTAAGTCAGGTAGTCGGCTCCGGAGGCCATGCTGTTAGCCACTACACACAGCACAGGGATGTTGGGGCCCACCCTGCCACATAGGAATGGCGTGATAGGTCCTTTTGCTTTTCTGAGGCCCAGTTTCACCTGTAAGGCGGGGATGGTAACACCTGTATTGAGGGGCAGTTAGGAGAGTCAGAGAAGCTGGGGGTGGAAGGGGCTTGGTAGGGCACCAGGCAGAGGTCACCGTACCTCTGGGACTCTGTGATTGTGTGTCCCTCCCTCAGGGATGTGCTGGTGACTTCATCTTTCTTTCAGAGGCTTTTACTAAGTCCCTGACCAAACTTGGGTCCTGTACTAGGTGCTGAGATGCACCTATGAATGGGACAGTCATTGTCTTGCCTGTGGGGAACCGGGCAAGCCTGGGACACCACCCCTCCGGGGCTGCAGGGGTCTCACCCTGGAGGCAGCAGGGTGGAAGGCACTGTTGCTATGGCTTCCAGTCTGGGGAAGGAAACAGAATTACAGTCTTGGGTGGTGGGTTCCTGGGGGGCCATGTGAGCACAGAAGAGAGTTCTGGAACCCAGACTGGAGGAGCAGGGAAGGTGCCCTGGAGCACATAACATTTCAGCTGAGATCTGAAAGGAGTACGTTACCAGGCAAGGGCTTGGTATGTATTGGTATGCAGTAGGAGCCAAATAAATTTTTCTTGGGCAAATGAGAAATGTGTCCTGCAGAGGGTGCCCCACAGCAAAGGCCTGGAAGCCTCTGGTCTGTGGCCCCCAGCCTGAGTGCTGGGGGCTCTGGGAGACGCTGGCCCTGTCTCACTCCCTCCAGGTGCTGGGGCTGCTGGTGTGGGCCCTGATTGCCGACACCCCGTACCACCTGTACCCGGCCTATGGCTGGGTGATGTTTGTCGCTGTCTTCCTCTGGCTGGTGACAATCGTCTTCTTCATCCTCTACCTGTTTCAGCTGCACATGAAGCTATACATGGTGCCTTGGCCGCTGGTGGTGAGTTTGGGTAGGAACCCTGGGGGTGGGTCCAGGCTGACCCTTCTGCCTCTGGGTGTAGCTGTGACAATGCAGCCTTCCCTAAATGAGATGTGGCAGGTGGGGGTTGGCTGAAGTCCTCGCTGGCCTGTAGCTCTGGGTGGGGGAGGGAGGATTGGTGGTTCAGGTGTCCAGTTTTTCTGAGCACTGAGAGCCATGAATCCAGGAGGACTTAGGCTTGACTTTCTCCCACGAAGGGAGAAGGAGTGAGGGGCTGTTGAATGGAGAGACCGGAGGCCATTTGGGATCTTGAAAGTATTTTTCCTTTTGGGGGGTAGTCGAGATTTGAATCTGTGGGTTCTGACTGGCAGCCCTGGGCCTGGAGGTTGGGCTGAGCTGGCAGGAATCAGCGAGGCTGGGCCCGGTGTGTGCAGGATGGGCTGGGCTCAGCGTGCCATCTCACCCCCCACACCCCGCTGTCTGCAGGGTGAGGCCCCTGCAGCCTGGCAGATGGTGTCCCGGGTTGCCCGGGTCAATCTCCTTAGGACACAGAGCTGTGAGTGTCCATAGGAAGTACCCTGGCCAGACACAGAGAAAGCTGCTAGGGCTTTTTTCTCTGACCCGGAAAACCCCTGCAGCTGGGGTCTGAGGCTTTCAGTGAGCAGAGAGAGGCAAGAGAGGCACATGATTGTAAGACAAGCAAAGCTGGGACTAGGCAGCATTGTTTGCAATTCAATGACTTTTGAAGCTGAGGAAACGTGAGTCATCCTCAAGACAGACCGGGTTTGTTAGATCTTGACATCACTGGCAGGAGCCAGGTGGTGTTTGCGGCGGGCACTGGGCTTGGAGGGAAGATCCTGGCATGAGGAGGGGGCGGCCTGACTTCCTGGCTAGGGTCCAGCCCCTGCCTCGTGTCCTAGGAGCCTTGAAGAAAGACATCCCCGGAGATGGAGGGGCCTTGGTGTCTCTTAGCACAGATCTGGGGCCCAGCCACAGCTGCTGATGGAAGGAGGCTCCTTTCCCAGGCCATGATGGCAAGGCAGTGTCTCACCCTCCTAGAGGAGGCTGAATTATGATTGCCAAATTGGGCTTTTCTGGGATAGGCGCTACAAGCCCCCTTCCGGGCGCAGGTAAGAGGCGTGAGTGAAATAGGTCAGGAGGGGTTCTGGAGAACCTGCACCCATTTGTCCATAGGAAGCCGCCTCTACTCAGCTCTAACTGTTGTTAGTGGGAATGCAAGTGCCAAATCTTGATATTTTAAGATTGAAAGTTTTATATGAAATCTTAAAGTTTTCGTATGAAATCAAATTTTAAATGTTCGTAGTATTTTTTAAAAATCTGTGGGATGAGCCAAACATGCCTGAGGGCCACCAGTTTGCAATCTCTGCAAAGAGTGTCAACTGGCTCCGGGGGCCAAGCATTGGGGGAATGGGACCTGGGCCTGGTTGTCAGCCCAGGACCCTTCCTTGCCAGCCTGGCTTAGGGGTCCTCACCCTGGCATTTGACATGGGGCCTAGAGCCTAGGCTGTGGCCGAAAGGCAGACATAGGTTCTTCCCACTGAGGGCAGAGAGGGACGTGAGGCACTACCGCCCATGCCCCCGCCCCACGGGCTAGCCTCAGAGCCAAGTCCTCGGGCAACAGGGAGGGCCCGGCCTGGCTGGGAGCCAACATGAGCAGGCCTCGGGTTCTTCAGCTGGTGCACTCAGAGACAGGCTTGGTTTGGTCTCTTGCCATCAGGAATGGGTTTTGCCTTGTGGAACTGTTGCTGTCCTGACCAGGTCACTTTAGCAGCCCCTCCACACACACCCCATCTCTCAGCCTTCGCTATGTTTACGTTCCCTGCTCATATGGCCTCCAGGCTGACCCTGTGTAGACCGCTGTCTCTTGAGGCCTTTTTAGTGGGAAAGACGCACGTGTCTCCATCCCCATCCTTTAGCCCCAGCCCCTGTTTTGGCTACTAAAGGGATGTGCTCATGGGGACCAGGAGGTTCCACAGTTACCGGAAGTGTCTCATGTCTTAAGACTGTTCTCTCCCCCACCTACCCCCAGTTAATGATATTTAATGTGGGCGCCACCGTTCTCTACATCACGGCCTTCATCACCTGCTCTGCTTCGGTTGAACTGACGTCCCTGAAGGGCACCAGGCAGTACAACCAGCGTGCAGCTGCCTCTGTGAGTATGGTTCCTTGGGGCACCCTCGGCAGTTACAGGGAAGACGGGCCAAAGCAAGGTCTGGGCCCCTGGACTCTCACTGCTCCCTGGTCCCAGGCCAGGCACCTGCCACATGCTGAATTACCCTCCTCTCAGTGGGCTCACAGTTTTCCATAATTAACAGCAAAACCCTGAGGAACCAGAATGCTTGGGAAATACTTGGGTGGCACAAATGAAATTTGGGTTAACTTTACTGTAAATCAGTCATGCTGCAATGATTTAGGGTCATATGTGCCCTTGGAGAATGTTAAAAGCGCTCTATCCTCCCCCCTCGAGAAAGGCACGCACAAAAACCGTTCGGTTGAAACCATTTGGGAGATCCTCAGGCTCTCCCACACAGCTCAAACTCAGGCTCCACGTCGGGTAGCCAGTGAGTATCAGAATCCCCTCCATACCCGGCACGCCTCACCCACGAGCCCCTGCAGGCACTGCCTCAGTGTCCTTCCACTCCCTCAATGGGGAGGGGGACAGGGACTGCCAGTCCTTCTGACAGACCAGGAAACTGAGGCTAAGAGAGGTGAAGGGACACGCCTAAACTGAGTCCTGGGTAGGGCGGGAGTTAGACCAGGACTTGGGTTTCCTCATTCTTTCTGGTGAGGATGGTTTTGAAATCTGTGAACTCAGTCACCAGGATAGAGACATGGAAATTCTGAAAGTGGCCTTAGGTGCTAGTGTAGGGATACCTATGAATTGATTCCAGAAAACTCCTAGGGTAGCTGAACATTGCCTTTTTAAAACTAAATCCCTGAAATGTGTCTATAAAGTAGCTCCTACCCCTTGGTGACTCTTAGCACATTGTCCAGTTATCCCTTTCAGTCTAAGACACACCTTGCTTGTGTGGTTAATGGTTCCCCACTAGAATATAAAGTTGGCACCCCAGAACCTGGTACCCATCAGCCCCCACAGTGGTTAAATGGGTGTATGGTTAAGGAGGAGGTGGTGTGGCTCCAGAGCAGCTCATCCTGGTTAATCTTGAGGGGCCCCGGGTTTCACTGTCTGCATCTACCTTCCTGGTGCTTGTATCACTGTCACAGCCCCCAGCCCCGTGTGCCGTGCTGCAGACAGACTCACCTTTGCTGTCTTTTCTTTCAGTTCTTTTCGTGTTTAGTGATGATTGCCTATGGAGTGAGCGCTTTCTTCAGCTTCCAGGCCTGGCGAGGATTGGGCAGCAATGCAGCCACCAGTCAGATGGCTGGCGGCTATGCCTAAACCACGGTGCCATGGGCCACCCTGGGCCTGAAGGCTGTAGCCTGGTCCCTGTGCAGGTGGCCCCGCAAGCCCGAAGCCTGAGCCCTGCATGGAGTCAGCCCGGAAGGGACTACACTTGCTCTTCTCTGCTCATCAGACTCCTTGGGCTCACACCACACTCCCAAGGAATCAGGATCCTTCCTCTGGCAGGCGCATGGGCTGGAGAGAGGCGAACAGCCAAGACCTCTCCATCCTCCATATTCAGCAGAAGGTGATGGGGGATACAGGACTCTCTCTGCTTTGTCTTTAGGACTTCAGTGTCCAAGGCTGGGACCCAGCCTTCTCATTGGCACTAAATACACTAACAATGATTCCAGACTTGCAGCCCACCAATAGAATACGCCTAACAAGCAGCAATTATTTGTTTTTTTTCTGGGAAGTTGAGCAAATTCATGAAACTGTTCTGATTCCTTAAAACATAATCCTGGCCTGACCCTCCCCCAAGCCAGCATGTCACTTGTAGGGAAACATGTCAAAAGAGGGTCATGATGCTGACAGCATGGTCTTCCTTTCCTACATTTCAGACATACCAGTTATTTTAAACAACAAATCAGTTTTAAGTGACTTCTCAATGATGAAAAGCTTATCCAGGTTTCCCTCCCCTTCCCAAGCCCTTGTTTGTAGTTTTCCCTTTGGGAAAAGCTAACATCAATGCCGACTGCCTCCTTGACGCTGTTAATCAGGCACCTGCGACATGAGGGAGGGAGGGAGGGCAAGCAAGGCCTTGCTAGTGAGTTGTCCTGTGCTTGGTGGCGACTTTGTTGTTTTTGTTTTTTTACAAAAATAAAGATGAAAGAACTTATTTGGAAAAGATGTTGGGGAATCACAGTTATAGATGCTTATAAACTCCAGGAAGCTGCAGCATAAGTCAGTACAGTCAGCCCTCCATATCCGTGGGTTTCACATCTGAGGATTCAACCAATCAGTTGATATGCAGGGTCAGCTGTATTCAAAATACTTGCCATTTTACATAAGGGACTTGAGCATCTATGGGTTTTGGTATCCCCAGCTGTCCTGGAACCAGTGCCCCATGGACACCAAGGGACAACCGTACAAAGGTTTCAAATGCCTATTTAAAGGCAGTTCCAGTCCTGGAGTCGCTCAGCACCACCAGCCACTTCTTTGACCTGAGGTAGGATGACCAACTTCCTGCCTGCTTTGCTGGGACAGTCCTGTTTATGCCGCTTGTCATGGCATAAATTTAATAGCACCCCTTTTTATTCTGAAAAGGGTCTCAGTTTAACAGTAAATCATTTAGTCATCTTGATGAACTTAAGACTGACATACTGTCACCTACCTTGACAGTTTGTGAACAGTAAATCATTTAGTCATCTTGATGAACTTAAGATTGGCATAATGTCGCCTACCTTGACAGTTTGTGAAGTTCAGAGATCAGATAATCCAAGTGCCTGATGCGTGGATCTGCTACAGACGGTAGAGCGAGGGGGGAGCAGCAAAGAGGGGGCGTCCTTCTGAACTTATTTTCCCACCACAGCGCAACATGCTCTGAATAATAAGCCACAGGCATTTCTGGGCACCCCTTGGTCCTGTCTTATAAAACTGGGAACAATTAAAATGTAACTAGATTCAAACAAACAGTTGCAGATGAGCTACTCCATTGCGAAGGGTGGTGGGGGAGGACTAAGTCATACCCATGTCCTAGTTGGGTCCCAGGCCTAGTTTGTGCCTGTTGTCCTGGTGTGACAATTAACAGCATCCCTTTTTACTCCAGTGTCTCAGAGTTCGAATAACAAATTATAGTCATTCTAGAATTAAGCCATAAGAGGATAGTTTTAAGGAAGACCAACCAATTTTCTTTTGAGGCTTAAGAGAAAACAAAATCCTTGGCAAGTCTTACCAGGTTTCTGACACCTAAAACACAGCCTATTTTGGTGGAGATGTTAACACGCTTTGTCTAACAACTACCTGTTGGTTCAGGCCAATGCATCCCCCGGTCCTTAGCCCCTCTCCTGCAGTTTGGGTGAACAGTGCTTCCCATGGCTGAGGAGGCCTAAGCAATAGGAGGAGGCAAATGTCTCCTGAGGCTGGGCCTGCAACGTGGGGCCTTCTCATCCCGACCATCCCTGAGCCCCTCTGAAGGTGGCACATGATGACCTGAGCAGATGGAGAGAGTTCTAGTTTGTTTTAAAAAATATCAGAAAGCTGTTTTCTAATGCGAAGCTACAACGGACTTGCCTGCTTTTTTTCTGAGTGGAAAAGGATGAAAAAGAACCATTTGCCTTTTTTGTTCACTTTTCATAATTTCATCTTTGGATTTGTCCACCTGCTTTTTCTCAGCCAGACTGAACAGAGGGATTCTTCATCAAGTGCTTCCAACATGCCTGGCCTGCGATGGGCAGTCCCGTTTATAAAAAGAGCAAGAAGGGTAGACAAGGCCAGGAGAGGAAGTGTTTTAAAAAGCCTTCGTCTTGAAAGACCAAAGTACTGATAACCTGATGGCAGCAGCAACAGTAAAGAAGGGACGGCTCATTTAGAATGATGGTTTTTGTTTTTTCAAAACACCTGAAATTTTACTCATGGTACAAAAGTATTTAATAAGCGCCACGTCGGTAAAGAAAAACACACAGCCTACAGCTAGCTCATCCTTTAAAACCAGAACAGCCAAGTGAAAAATCAGTAGAGATTCTTATTTTTACTTTAAAAATAAAAACAACAACAACAAAACAACTAAGGTACACATCGGGAATTGAACTACTATAGTTTTTCTTTCTAGAGGTGACATCCATGTTTTCTGGTCAGTAATATTCTATCAAACATTGTACTAAACCAGTGTACTAAATCCAAGCATACAGATGACCAGTAAAGCTGTTTGCTATCTCCTACTGAGCTAGACCAGTGGAACACTATCTTGGTAGGATTATTTTGACAGCAAGAAGGAAGTGCAGAGCCCCTATCCCAACAGAAAACCTAAGGAGCTGCTTTACATAGAAAGGGTTTTAAGCAAACCTGCACAAACACTAACATGCTCTAAGAAAAGGAAACCTTTTAGACTACTTCCAGCATACATTCATTGGTGCCCAGTAAAATAGGAACAAACACCAACATAGAAAGCATTTTTGCTTTCATAGCACTAACAGCTAAAAAGCACACAGCAATATAATACTTTGATCTTGAAGTGGGTAATCATGGAAGTTCCAAGATTATATCCACTAGGTTAGCCTGAGTAATCATCTATAAAAATATGTTTTCAAAAACACATAAATGAGAGTTATAGAAACAATGGGACTGGGGCTTCCCTGGTGGCGCAGTGGTTGAGCGTCTGCCTGCCGATGCAGGGGACGCGGGTTCGTGCCCTGGTCCGGGAGGATCCCACATGCTGCAGAGCGGCTGGGCTCGTGAGCCACGGCCGCTGAGCCTGCGCGTCCGGAGCCTGTGCTCCACAACGGGAGAGGCCACAGCAGTAAGAGGCCCGCATACCGCAAAAAAAAAAGAAACAATGGGACTACATCAGGACCAGTAGAAGACAACGAAGTGATAGAAGGACTGTACATGTTAAGACTAGGAACTGATTTTCACAAGTACCTTTTTAGGTAAAGGACAACTCTCTCTAAATCGATTCGTACAGCCAAGAATAGCTGTGATAGTAGGAGTTTCAGAAATCTTGAGATGGGCTCCTAGCTTGAGTTAAACCCTAGATAAATACTCCCAGTCAAAAAGCCCACTGAGGCTGCAGGACTGAAACTCTGACCCATATAAAAAGCTGTGAGTGCACAAAATGCCTGGTGGGACATGCAAGGCCTGCTGGGCCAAGGGAGTTGGTGATAGCGGGTTCTTCCAACATGGACACACCAACACGTATGCTGGGGAAGTGCCCCCCAGGTGGAATGCTGGACTTGGGCTTGGTGCAGGAGCCAGACTCAGAAGTTCCTGAAAGAGGTGTCTACTCAGGGAGGAGTACTAGGGTTACTGAAGACAAGAAAGTGTCCCAGGAAGGTCAGGTCATTTTCTTCTGACCCATCAATACTTAACATTAATGAAGAGTTGCAGAACAGAGTCAGTCATTCCAAGATGTATTCTTCTGACATCATTAGCCAAAGCCTCTCCCAGTCTATTGGGCTGGTGATGTCTAGAAAGATCCCATTACCTGGAGGTGGGACCTAGGGCCGCAGATTGTTCTGGGAAGCTGTCATAGAAGATGATTTGCACAATGAAGTCACCACTAAACCGCTGCTTAAGTCCAGTCCCCGGCCTTCTTTTTCCTACATGAGAAGAGAGCAACTTTAAGAGGCAAGAGACAGAAAAAAGTCCTTTCTAGCTCATAACTAGCTCATAAGGGAAGGAGGTGTTCAGGGTGGGCCACCAGGGAGCACACAGGAAGAGGGAGTATGTGATTTTGCATTTTTATTCAGAGCTGGTCACTCTTTAAAAATGTACCTCTTGGGGACTTCTCTGGCAGTCCAGTGGTTAAGACTCCACGCTTCCGGGCTTCCCTGGTGGCGCAGTGGTTGCGCGTCCGCCTGCCGATGCAGGGGAACCAGGTTCGCGCCCCGGTCTGGGAAGATCCCACGTGCCGCGGAGCGGCTGGGCCCGTGAGCCATGGCCGCTGGGCCTGCGCGTCTGGAGCTCCGCAACGGGAGCTCCGCAACGGGAGAGGACACAGCAGAGGGAGGCCCGCATACCACACAAAAAAAAAAAAAAAAAAAAAAAAGACTCCACGCTTCCACTGCAGGGGGCACGGGTTCGATCCCTGGTCCCTTGGTTGGGGAACTAAGATCCCACATGCCACAAGGTGCAGCCAAAAAAAAACAAAAAAAAGACCTCTCTTCACCGAAAAACATTTCTTTTTCCTATTAAGAACCTGCATTCCAAGAAAAGCAAGGCAATTAGACCTGCTTTTTGGCTTTGTCCTTTTGATTACTTAGGAACCCTATAAGGTGCCTGGGACCTGTTTCACCAAAACCATGAGAATGTAATTCCTTGTAAGGGTCCCAGGCCCCGGCCAGTAGAGGACAGCAGCTCGCTCTGCTGACACGTCACTCACTGCTGGGCTGATACTGGCCAGTCTCACAGAGAGGAGCACAGGGGGTGGTTTGTGCTCGACAGGTCTACTTGGAACTTTCTAAGCAGTTCACTGTGACTAAACAGACAAGAGGAACTTACTGCTCTATAGTCCAGAAACATTTCTTTAAAAGCCAGAAAATCCGTAAACGTGAGCAGCATGTCGAAAATGTCACCGGCCACTTCATCTTTATGGTGCCTGCAAAAGAAAAGGGTGGCTGCTTCATGAATGAATGATGATACAGACTGTCTCTTCGAGATTTCCCTCAAAGGTCTGGAGGGCCTCCCATCCAGGACCTAACCAAGTGCTCTAAAGCTGGATATTCAAGCACTGAGGAAAACAAGGGGGAGGGTCTTCTTTCAGATTTGAGGAGGAGGAGGGTAAAAAGATGAAAAAAGCAGAGTCAAGCTCAACTCACTGTAAAGTTGTAGTGAAAGCCGCCATGTTAAATCCAGGAATCCGCTCCAACAGCTGTTCTTCTATATACTTTTCTACCAGAGAAATCTGTAACAGTGGAAAGGATCTTGGTCAGACTGTGCTTAAAGAAAACAAAGCTTCTCTTCAGAAAGCCTGTCCTCCAGCCCTTTGAAAACATTTCCTAAGAGCCTATTCTGTGTGCCTGGCTCCCTGCCGAGTGCTGGGGGCACCAAAGAGAACCCAAACCCAGCTCCTGTCCTCAGCGAGCACACCCCCTGTGCCCTGGCCCATCCGTGGGAGAGGCATTTGCAGGTAATTACGATGTAACAAGAGGAATGCTCAAGGTGGGTAGGGACAGGGAGCAGAAGGGCTCCCACTCCCCACGGCAGTAAGTGAGGAGTGAAATAAGTGGGGGCTTTTCTGCCTGGGTAGACGGAATCTGTGCGGAAAGAACACATAAAAAAGCATACAGTTGGAGGTAATCGCAGGTTCCTTAAAAGCTGAGGCTTGGCTTAAGAAACCTTCATCGACTCTGCCACACTTCTGTGTTAAGGGAAGAAAGACCTGGAGGGTCAAACCTCTTCTCGGACAGATGAGATCATAACAGGAAGCTGCACAAGGCCTTGGCATAGTGCAAAGACCCAAGGGGTCAGGAGTCGAGGTTCCTGGGTTCTAGTCTTGGTTTTGCCACCAACTAGTTAGTGATCTTGGTCTTGGTTTTCACTTTTATCTAACAGTCATGCATACCTGACTGGATTGTGTAGTAGGAAAAAATAGTGTGTGAAAGCCAAAAGGTCAAAAGTATGTAAGTGCAAGGTATGGTGAATCCACATACTGTAACTGAAAGCAGGATTATGATAAAGCCAAACATGTTTTAAAACAGAAGACGAAGTCATTAACTATTTGGAAAACAGCCCCAAGAACTGTGCAGAGGAAAACAACAGGAGATGAAGACTAAATCAGATTCTAATTAGGCTTCCCGGCAGGGTGCTGATGGCAGATTTTAAAAGTTGAGCAGATTTCAACATCATTTGATCCTAAATTCATAATTTAAAGAAATCCTAATCTCCAGTAAGAGAAACAGGAATCCACTTACATATTCATTAAAAATAGATGTGTAGGTGAGCTTATTCTCTTCTGTGTCTTCAAACTCCTGGTAGTACTTGTCCATGAAATTCCTCTGTAATAACTGGAACTCATCATCTGAACCGCAATAGGAAAAACGTACTCTTTTTAATGGAGACTAAAAACCATTCTGATTTCTAAACAGGCAGGAAGAAATGTCAGCAGAACTGCTTTATGGATGGCCAGTCTCTAGGAGGGGTAAGCTGAAGGTGTTAAGTGTACAGTTTCGCAGCATGAAGAGCCTTCACGCTGCTGTGCAACCACCACTATCCTCTAGTCCACTTTAATCAGGGTGGCTTGGGAACTCCCCAAAGGGTTCTCTTAATATAATTTCAGCAGCAGTGGTTAACAGTGTAGTGATTAAATGGATGGGCTCTGATAGAGGCTAGACTACCTGGGTTCAAATCCCACCTCAGCCACTTACAACTGTGTGACCTTCGGCCTGTTACTTAATGTCTCTAAGCCCCAGTTTCTTCATCGGAAAAATGAGGATGATCAGAGTACCTATCCTGTAAGATTTTATAGCTGGAATTTAGATGAGAATTCATGTATAGAGATTGGTTCATAGCAAACATTAAGGTTTACGGTATTTAGGGTATTTTAACAACCAAATAGAATATAACTTCTAAAAATAAAAGGAAAGCTTCATAAATGACCTAGACTTTGGAATAAATACCCTGGGCTTTCCCACAGCACACAGGTTACTCACAGAGGCCAAAAGAAAGTATTCCTCAGCATTCCCCAGAAATCCTCAGATCCACATGGGATCTTAACAGTGAAACATTTGCATTTAGGAGTTAAGGGTATGAACCTTTACAGGACCCGAAGATATAAAAATTTGGTCAGTGATTTTTCACTAAACAAGACTAAGAAATATAGCTAGTAACACCAAACATCAGTGTTCTTTTCCTAATTCTCAGAAAACTTAAAGTCAACAGACAAGATTTTCTCAAATTTTTCTCTCCCACATATTTGTCTTAAACGGTTGGTGCCTATTACTGCTTATTACTTAGCAGGACTTATGGATGCCAAAATGAATCCACAAATTCGAACTCAGAACCCAGATGAAGTATCACATCTTGCTCCTCATGGACATGTGTGCTATGGCTATGGTATTTTAAAATTAATTAATTAATTAATTTTTGGCTGCGTTGGGTCTTCGCTGCTGTGTGCAGGCTTTCTCTGGTTGTGGCGAGCTGGGGGCTACTCTTCCTTGCGGTGCGCGGGCTTCTCATCGCGGTGGCTTCTCTTGTTATAGAGCACGGGCTCTAGGGCGCAGGCTTCAGTAGTTGTGGCTCGCGGGTTCAGCAGTTGTGACACACGGGCTTAGTTGCTCTGTGGCATGTGGGATCTTCCTGGACCAGGGCTTGAACGCGTGTTCCATGCACTGGTAGACAAACTCTTAACCACTGCGCCACCAGGGAAGTCCCAATGGCTATGGTATTACACTGTGCTTTATGTCACAAAATATTAAAACTCAAGACTAAAAATTGGTTTTACTCTCTGAAAGAAACTAGGTTAATATTTTCTGAAGTTTTGCCAAGAGCCCCATAACTTCAAGGTGCCCCATTACCTGAATAAGTCCCTTCAGGGGACTGAATCTATGGTTACTAGTTACTTAAAGGAGTAGGGGCTGTAGCCTGTAAAGCAAAGCAGAGTAAGGCTTACTTTGTATTACAGTATGTTACGTTAAACATTACATGCAGCTTCATGTTTTCTCTCTTTTTAAAAATTAACTCTCCAAATGGATTTCAACGTTCTTAAAAGCAAGGGCCTAAAACCTAAAAAGCACAGGCAAGGAAGCTTACCCATGATAATGTCTTCTAAATATCCAACCACAGCATCAAATTCTGCATCAGAGGCGGAAGAGCTGAAAAATACGCCTGGATTAGGAGCTGTTTCAGATAATTCCTCTTTTTTTCAAAATGTATTATGGACATTTTCAAATGAACTTCCCATCAACTAGCTTCAACAATTAATAATGATTACTGTCTAATTCAGCAATGCCACACAAAAGAAAACACATTTGACACATCCGTGACATCAAAGTTGAATGCAATGGCTCCACTTTCAGAAAACATGATACGACCCAAGGACTTAACAAAAGGGACAAATAAAAGGAGCAAAGGCTCACAGCGGACATCTTAAGGCTCCTCGCATTTATTTCCTTTGGGTTCTACTCACCGCATCTTCGCTATCACCCCACACCAATCTGCTTATGGGCGGGCGTAAACTTGGTGCGGTTAAGACACTGGCCGGGGGAGGGGGGCAATTAGAGTCACTGGGGGTAGTGGTGGTGGAGGGTCTTCTGACCCGCGGTCGGGCCTCTGCAGCTCAAACTCGCCAGGTTTTGCTGACGACCAAGGATTGGAGGCGGGGGGCATTGTGACAGAGGCGTGTATCATTGCATGACACCGCACTGCACTCCTGTCATCCAGGCCTGAACCCCGCGGTCGCCGCGGCGGCAGAATCGACCGCGGGAACTGGGGCGGAGTCTTGTTGGTCTCCCACCCACACCGGAGACACTGGTTTCGCAGGGCGGAGGCAGAGGCCGAGGCCAAGCGCCGGCAGACCCGGCCTTCAGCCTCCCGGGCTCGGGCGGCGTCACTCACAAGGACAGCGCGAAGCTCTCTTCCTCTAGGGCGTCCATCGCCGCCGCCGCATCCACCGCGCGCGGGGCAGCGGGCCCGCCGGGCTTCTACCCTGCCTGAGGCCCGCGCGCAGCCTCCGCTCTGCTCCACAGAACCCCAACTGGCATCGGGAAGGCCTCGCAGCCGAGGCCTCGGCCAGTTCACGGCCCAACCGAGTAGCGCCTGCGCACGACGCCCCGGCCTCAGGCTCCCTGGCTGCTGCCACGCGCCGGCCGGGCCTCCAAGCCCTGCCAGGCCTCGCTAAACTCGCCGCTGCCACCTCGGGGTCCCGGCGTCCGTTACCGCGCCCCCACTCCCGTCACCATGGCCTCCGCGACCCTTCCGCTGCCTCGGGGCTCCCAGCAGCCAATCACAGGCGTGCGTTGCCAAACGCCAGGGGCGGGGCAAAGATAGGGAGAGGAAGTGACGGAAAGGGATGGAGGGTCGCGAACGGAAGTTGGACCTCCTTGAGCAGGTCAGGGGCTCTCTGACGTATACTCACTCTGTGGGGCGATTAAGTCTGACGTCGTCCCCATTTTGAAGAGGAAGGAATCCAAGCCCAGAGGGAGCCTCGATTTCCTCACTTGCAACTTGGAATGAATTACAAGATTTAAGATGAAGCTTAAGTCGTTTAAAGGGGGTTTTAAGAGCACTGTAAATCGAAAATCTCTTGAGAGCCAGTCCCTTAGCTCAAAAGCCAGATAATGAAGACCTCTGATTTGCGAGAGTTACTCCCTCTAGTGGAAGGATCGCCCCACCGCAAGAAGTGGAGGTCTTGTAATTTACATCATAAATATAATATTCACATCAAAAAGATTATTCGGCACTAACTGGTTTCTTGGGTAATTAGGCAAGATAAATCAAGTTATGTATGGTCCCAATCCCCGAGTTGTCAAATAATATTCCTGGAAATCAGAACATGATGTTTTTCTGCTGAAAACAGAATGGCGGACTTTTTGTAGAAAAATAGAAAATTCACTTGTATATGTGAAATATTTTCCATTAATAATAATTTCTTCATTTTGGGTTGGCATTAAGAATTGTTTTATGTGACTAGATAGCAAGAAAATGGACAATCTTGGAAACTGATCTTAGTTTTCTTGGTTACATAATCAAAATGGTTGAAATTCATGCAAAAGTCATTTTCTGCTAATGAAATTGTTTTGGTTTCTGTGATTGAATCATCATTCCCTGGCATTCTGCAAATGGCACCATGACTTTATCCTGCTCTATCAATATCATTAAAAAAACACAGCATTCTTAAAATCTTTTTGGCTGGAACCCCGGGGGCATTTCCCCAATGACTCATTGTTGAAATTACTACAAATTACCTATTCTTCCATCTACTTTCTTCTCTCTCCACTGAATTTACAGACCACTTGTACCTCTCTGCTGGACTACTTCAAAGTCTCCCTACTGGTCATATTATTTCCATTTTTTGCTTGTTCTCTATACTGTGGCGCCTTGCCCCCCTTCCAACCCCACTCCAATTCCATTCTCCAAATAGAAGCCAGAGCCATCTTTTAAACTTATTTATCAAGGCATATTTCCATGCTTAAACTCCTTTGCTTTCTATCGCACTTAGGATAAAATACAGAATCCTGAACATGGCCTTCACGAGCAGTTCCCTGACCTCTCCAACCTTGGAGCATCCTTTTCTACCCACTCAGTTCCTACCTTACTAGTTCAGGGGACTTCCATCTGATCCTGGGGCCTACTGAGCTCCTTTCCTCCTTTGCCTATAATATGTTCACCTAGCTACCCAGTCCTAGAAGCCTGTCCTCAGTCTCTCTGCCTGGCTATATCCCTAGGTCCTACTTCCTCCTTTAAGTTTTTTTTTTTTTTTAATGGATTTATGATTTCTTTTTATTTCTTTATTTTTAATTTATTTATTTTTGGCTGCGTTGGGTCTTCGTTGCTGCGCGCAGGCTTTCTCTAGTTGCAGAGAGTGGGGGCTACTCTTCGTTGCGGTGCGCGGGCTTCTCATTGCGGTGACCTCTCTTGTTGTGGAGCACGGGCTCTAGGAGCGCAGGCTTCAGTAGTTGTGGCACACGGGCTTAGTTGCTCCGTGGTATGTGGAATCTTCCTGGACCAGGGCTCGAACCCGTGTCCCCTGCACTGGCAGGCAGATTCGTAACCACTGTGACACCAGGGAAGTCCCTCCTCTAAGTTTTTACTAATATTACTCCTTCAGTGAGTTTTCTCCCTTTCCCCTCATCTAAATTAGGTTCCCCTTTTTCTTTCTCAAAGGCACCCTATTTTCTTTCAGGGCACCAAAAATTTATTACAATAAGGAAAAATATAGTTTTCTCCCCACTACCAGACGTCAGCTCCACGAACAGATCTGTTCTGTATACCATATAGGTGCAGTGCCTAGAACATATTAGGTGTCCAATAAAGGTTTGCTGGATGAATAAGTGATTAACCTTGTTTCTTAATTCTAATACTTGATTCTGTCCTACCGAGAGTATAATATCTTGGAACCTTAGCAGCAGGCACCAATGAAAGTTGTGAAATCTTAGTCAAAAAAGGCAACAAATGTTTTATTTCTTCAATGCAAATTACTGTATTCACCACAAGCTAAAGAAGAGAACATATATATATATATATATATATATATATATAATTTTTATTTTTATTTTTTTTTGAATTTACGGAAGACTAAAGACATGGAAAAAATCCAGCACCCCAACAAGTACGGCCAGGAAGGAAATCAGCTCTGTAATAGGACAATTTAATGAACTACAAACAAGAAAGGATGGGAAAGGAAGAAAAAAATGTGCATTGAATTTAAGACACTGTAAAACTCAGAAGACATATTTACTATTCAAGTATAAACTCAGTAAGGACTTGGCATAAATTGAAAGGCAGCTGCTGAGGTACACCATTATAAAATAAGTTCTATGAATTTACAATTCTACCTTCCAATTTTCTGGGAGAAAAAACCAAACTCTTGAAGGTCTTTACCAGAGACCCTGAGAGGGAATAACACTTTGGATGAAGACATAGTCAACAATCCATGATTGAATTTACTATTCAAAAACATGTATTTATTTTAAACAATAGGAATACGTGCTCTCAGACTGTCCTCTAAGAGTTTTTGAGACTACTGGTTCAAGAGTTGCAAAGTATATTACTTCCAAAAACAATACTGATTAAAAAAAATTTTTTTTAACAAAAAACAGAGAGACCTCATTTGATGGTAGCTTAAAAATACCCTAAATACCAAATTTTCTCCAGTCTGACATTGCGATTAATTTAAGAATTCCTCCTGCATTGTTAAAACATTTTTTCCTCACAAAATGTGGGTACTGAAATTGGATAGAAACACCATGAATGTGAAAATACCACCAATTTTCTGCAGTTAAAAAAAACTAGAATGTTCTTTGGAATCACTGAAATATCAAAAATTTGGGTTTTTTCCTACAGTCTGTGCACCTTCTTTCAGGCCCTCCATGTTGCTTGTAGTATTGACCTGTGTGATTCTAGTTTCATAGCTTCAAGTCTTGCAATATCCATGCTTAACACACTGACCAATGGGAAGTTATGCTTAACCCAGAAACGCTGTCATTTACTTCTCCACAATGACTTTTGCCCAAAATAAAAACTTTAGAATATGAGACAAAACATCCTGTGTTAAACAATCAAATGAACCCAACCTGGAGAAATCCGGTGTGGTTTCAGCACTCAGGAGGGCATTGTCTCCTATTGTTTCTCATGGAAGTACCGCAGGCCTAGCTGTTAGCTAGCATTCAGCCTTCCTTGGCCTTAAAAGGAATTTCTCAGGGCTGGCAAGTTGGGTTAGATTCTAGGAGAATTTTGTCTTTGACAAACTATCGTTTTTTAGCATAAAATCTGGCCATGGCTATAAGTTTCAATGTGCGTACAACTGATTAGAGAATTTTTTTCTTTGTTTTTCTTTTCAACATTGGCTGGAATTGAGTAGAAGTAAGTCCATGATGCCTCTTCACGTGTGTCATGAAATATGAGAAATCTGTCTGACTCTAGACACTATTTCTTTACGACACAATGGGCAGGTCTCCAGTTGCAAGGCACAATCCATGCACAGGTCACTGAGGAGAAAGACATAAATGCCAGTTAGGTCAGCGCTTCAAAAGGTCAGACTGACGATCTGCTGACTCCACCTAAAATGTTAACAAGCATGTTAAATGAAAGGGTAATAATCGCACATGGCTAAAACAAAAAGTAAATATATAAACAGCAAGTCTCTCTTCCATTTCTGATCCTCAATCTTCCTCTTCTGAGGAATAAGTTAAAAGTTCATGTGCATTCTTCCAGAAAGTCTATATGTACATAGCCTATACATACAGATGTGTATATGTAGGTAGAGATACAATGCTATTTTTTCCCAGACAGCTTATCTATCCCAATATCATTTGCCGAATAGTCCTTCTCTCACCACAGATTTGACATAACGCCTTTATCATATGTTAAATTTTTCTTTGTAATCAGTTCTGTATCTGTTCCATTGTTGTGTCATTCTTTTCATATACTGGGACAAACTATTAACCTTTCTTTAAGTATAGTTGATTTACATTATTGTATTAGTTTCAGGCGTACAACACAGTGATTAAAATTTTTAATAAATTATACTCCAATTAAAGCTAGGGACTTCCCTGGTGGTCCAGTAGTTAAGAATCTGCCTTCCAGTGCAAGGGACACAGGTTTGATCCCTGGTCGGGGAACTAAGATCCCACATGCCGCCCACATCCCACATCCCAACTAAGCCCTGGCGCCACAACTACTGAGCCCGCGCCCCACAACTGGAGAGCCCCTGTGCACTGCAACCACTGAGCCCTCGCACTCTGGAGCCCACACGCCACTACTAGAGAGAAGCCTGCACGCCACAACGAAAGATCCCGCGTGCCTCAATTAAGACTGGACGCAGCCAAAAATAAATAAATAAATACATTAAAAAAAAAAGATACTGGCTATAGTCCCTGTGCTGGACAATATATCCTCGTAGCTTATTTATTTTATACATAGTAGTTCGTACCTCTTAATCCCCTGCCCTTATCTAGCCCCCCGCCCTCTCCCCACTGGTAACTGCTAGTTTGTTCTCTGTATCTGTAAGTCTGTTTCTGTTTTGTTATATTCACTTGTTTGTTTTATTTTAGATTCCACATATAAGTGATAACATATAGTATTTGTCTTCCTTTGTCTGACTTATTTCACTAAGCATATATACCTTCCAGGTCCATCCACGTTGTTGCAAATTTAACATTTATTTTAAAATATTTTAAGATGTGGTAGGTAGGGTTGGGCCTCTCCAAAACTCTTCTTTTTCAGAATTTTCTTGCCTTAGTATCATAAACTTTTAAATTAGCATTTCTATTTCCAGAAAAAAACAAAAAACAAAAAACCCAAAACCAATGTTGTCCTTTTTATATGGACCAAATTAAACTTAGAGTTTAGGGAAAACTGTCACCTTTACGACACTGAGAGGTCTTCCTATCCAAGACCAGATCCAGTTATTCAAGTCTTCTTTACATTCCTTGGTAGTTTAAAAGTTTTCTTCAGATAGGCACCATATATTTCTTGGAATGTATTCTTTTTTTTTTTTGCGGTACGCGGGCCTCTCACTGCTGTGGCCTCTCCCATTGCGGAGCACAGGCTCCGGACACACAGGCTCAGCGGCCATGGCTCACGGGCCCAGCCGCTCCGCGGCATGTGGGATCTTCCCAGACCGGGGCATGAACCCGTGTCCCCTGCGTCGGCAGGCGGACTCTCAACCACTGCGCCACCAGGGAAGCCCCTTGGAATGTATTCTTAAGCTTTTTTTTTTGGCTATTGTAAAAGGGACCTTCAAATATTTGTTCTAATTAGTTGTTATTTATATATAGAAAGCTATTGTTTTAAGTTATTTTTTGTAACCAGCTAGCTTATTCAATTGTCACAATGATTCTAATAGGCTTTTAGTCAATTCTCCTGATATCTACCTATGTAATCTATTATCTCCAAATGATTATTTTGCTCCTTTTTCCAGTTTTAATCCCTTTTCTCTTTCTTGTCTGTTTTAGCTTATACAATGCAAGTCACAGTGCTGATAGCAGGCATCCTTGTCTTGTCCCCAGCATCTCTTGCAATGCTTCCAGTGTGACACCATTAAAAAGATGCTAGTGTTCGGCTGAGATATATACATCTTTTATATTGCTAAGGAAGTATCCATCCATTCTTATTTTATACTATTTTATTCCCTACATCCATTTCTGTTTTACAGTATTCCATCCATTTGGGATGGATACTGAATTTTAACAAATACCTTTTCAGCATTTTTGGAGAAAGTTTTAATTCTCTGCTCCACTGTCCCTTGGCCTATTTGGGAAATTATATGAATTGATTTCCTATATTGTACTAACCTTGCATTCCTGAAATAAGCCCCCTTGGTTGTGTTGCTAGGTCCTATTTGGTAGTAATTTATTTAGGATTTTTAGGTTTATATTCATAAGTATTCTTTCCTTTCTTTTTTTTTTTAAGATTTTTTTTTTTTGATGTGGACCATTTTTTAAGTCTTTATTGGATCTGTTACAATATTGCTTCTGTCTTATGTTTTGGTTTTTTGGCCGTGAGGCATGTGGGATCTTAGCTTCCGGACCAGGGATCTAACCCGCACCCCCTACACTGGAAGGCGAAGTCTTAACCACTGGACCACGAGGGAAGTCCCACATAAGTTTTCTTTTTTTGTGTGTTTTGTCAGCTTTTCATATGATTATGATGCAGGCTTTGTAAAAAGAATATTGTAGTTTTCCTATTATCTCTGTGGTCTGGAGAAGTTTAAATAGAATCTATCTATTCCCTGAAAGTTTGAAAGAATTCACCTGTGAAACCATCTGGGCTTAGTGCTTTTAGCGGCAGAGGCAAAGGTAGTTTTGATAATCATCTCAATTTCTTCTATGGTAACAGGAATGCTTAGATTTTCAGTCTCTTCTAGGGGTTGGCTCATGTCATTCCGTTTAGCCAGATTTCTCTTCTTAACCTCTACCCTTCTAAAATTGTTGCTGTTGCTGAAAGTGGAGCTAAATTTCCTTATAATTCTTGTATTTCCTCTTCCAACTCTGTTTTGGATATATCTAGTAAGGAGGCTGTGGTCATACTTAAGATACGTGGTTCTAAGTTTTTAGATTTCAGCCCTCTTTCATGAGCCCTTATTGTGCACAAAACCACCAAGAAGGGCCAGAAAGCTCAGAGATGAATAAGCCCAGATCCTGAGGCGTTCTGGGCTAGAGAGTTGATACGGAGGAATAATCACAGCTGGAGTCACTGTGCTTTTCTTTCAGAAGAGAGACTGGTATAGCTAGTGGTGAAATGAGATAAACTCACTGCATGTATGTCCCTTACCAGACGATTAGATAACAACCCATTTCATAAGATGGCAAATGTACAGAGGCAGAGTCAGGGGCTCAGGCTGAGTCAGACCTGGGGGAGACAAACTGGGGTCCATCACTCCAGGCTCTGGACCCGTAGGCGACCTGCTAGCTAAAGCTATGTCAAGAATAAGAGCAAGGCAGGGTATGGGATGTGATGAATTACAGGAAGCTGGCCTGGAACATCAGCATACGTATTGCTCATATACAATCAGCACACACGCCTGGGCTAGGCCAAGGCCAGCACACTGCCCAACTCCTCTTCCCCTTTCTAACCTTAGCTGGGATGGCCTTTTTAGGGACTGTCTTACTTGCTGCTCTTGCTGATGTTTTAGACACTCTATTCTATAGGATCCAGGCTGCCCTTATCTCATACAACCCAAATTTGGTTAAATGGCAGGGAGGTGCTGCCATCTCAATGCTTAGGAGGGTGAATAATAAGTAAATGAGAAGGCTCTAAAACTAAAAGGGATTTCCCAAGAGGCTCATAATTAGCATTAAACCTTTTACATTTTGTGAATAAAAACTGTGTTTAAACTATAGTGTTGAGTAAATTAAGTAAAAAAAAAACAGCCCTTCCATATCAAGCAGATTCTTCTATTTCAGGTACTTTCTGGAAGACAGCCATGTACTACTTGGCAAACTCTAATTCCTCATTCAGCCCACTTTGGATATTATAAACCTTGATGAACAGCTATGGAACTGGTAACACTGTAAAAAGCAATTCAGGAACAGGATGAAACTTTGTCTAACGTAATGTACAAAAGAGGAAATGACCAAACAAACCCTCTTACCTGTGTCCACATGGCTTCAATTGTGTGTCTGCTACCTCATCGCAACACAGGGAGCAGCAGTTTTCCCGGATACTAACTTGCTTCAACAGAGCAAGACGCCTGTGCCTGAGTAGAAAACACAGTTTGAAACTCATTTTGTCAACAAATAAATGGGGCCTGTTAGCAGTGATGCATACGAAGTGCCTTGAAAATGCTCTGTACATGTGAGTCTACCATGTATTCCCTAAGCTTTGTTCAGTAAAGTTTTCACACAAAACATCTCATTTCAATCTTTCAATGATTTTCTAAAATAGAGAATGAAGGAGGCATGGTCATTCCTATTTTACAAAGAAAAGGGCAGGAAATGATTTGCATAAGGTCACAGACAAGGAAATGATTTGTATAGGTCAGACACAGTAAACAGATTCAGGAATCAAATTTAAGTCTTTTGGTTCTAAGTCCAGTGCTCTTTTTATTTTACCAGCAAATTAAAAAAAAATTGTTTATCTATCTATCTATCTATCTATCTATCATCTATCTATCTATATTATCTCGGCTGTGCCGGGTCTTAGTTTCGGCACTCGGACTTCTTGGTTACAGCATGCATGCAGGATCTAGTTCCCTGACCAGGGATCGAACCCGGGCACCCTGCATTGGGAGTGCGGAGTCTTACCCACTGGGCCACCAGGGAAGTCCCTACCAGCAAATTTTAACGTTTTAAGTCACACATCTCTAAGAGTTTGAGGAAACGCATAGAGCATTTCCCAAGAAAAATGCACACACACAATTTTCAAGGTGTTTATGATAGCTCATCATAGTCACCCTGGAAGTCCAGACACCTCGGGTTAGAACCCTCGCATTATACTTCCACTCAGCTTGGAATGGAAAAGCAGACATGCAGAACTGCTCTGCTGAAGGTACAGCCTGATGGATGGCCAAGAGAAACAGGAAACATTCGTTCAATTCACATAAGGCCTTATTATGTGCCAGGCACTGTTCCAAGCTTTGGAGATTGAGCAGTGAAGAGAGGACTAAAAAAATATCCCTGCCTTCAGAGAGTTTACACTCCAGTGGGGGGAAAACAGACAATAAATCACATTAAAAAGTAAGATATGCAGAATTTTAAATGCTAATGAGTAGTGTGAAGAAAAATAAAGCAGGGAGAAGAATAAGGAGTGTGTATGTGAGAGGCAGGGAGTTATAATTTTAAATATGGCAGCTAGGGAAGGTCTCACTAAGATGACATTTAAGTGAAGACATGAAGGGAGTGAGAGTGAGCCTGGCGGGCATCTTGGAGAGAAACTGTGATTTATGATAAAAAATATATTTTGTTTACATCTGCATTCCTGGCACAGATTCCTAAAACCCTCGATGATTCATAAGTTAAGAGAGCTAGAAAGGCCTTTTGTTCTGTTAATGAGGAGGCTTTTAAAAAGCCCCCTAGGTACCTAAGGATGGGGCTGGGAACCAACCAGGTGATTAGAAGGTTGGAACTTTCCAGGTCCCTCCCCTCTCCTCTGCCCCACCTCCTGGGATGGGAAGTGGGCTGGAGACTGAGTTTGATCATCAAAGGCCAACGATTTAATGAATCAGCCCTGTGTAATGAAGCCTCCCTACCAACCCCAAAGGACAAGGTTCAAAGAGTTTCAGGGCTGGTGAACAAGTGAGAGGCAGGGAGATTGGCATGCACAGATAGCCTGTTCCTGAGTTATATACTATTATAATAAACCGGTAACATAGTAAGAAGTAAACTGCTTTCCTGAGTTCTGTGGTGGTAGCTCTAGCAAATTAATCAAACCCAAGGAGGAGGTCATGGGAGCCTCCAATTTACAGCCAGTTGGTCATAACCTGGACTTGTGAGTGGCATCTAAAGTGGGAGAAAAGGGCAGTCTTTGCAGGACTGAGCCCTTCACCAGTGGGATCTGATGCTATCTCCAGGTAGACAGTGTCAGAATCGAGTTAACTACTCAGTGGTACTGGAAAACACACATCAGAACATTCTAGTAGCAGGAAGCATTGTTGACAGAACATTCTAGTGCAAAGGTCCTGGGGCTACAACAGTAGACCTGGTATGTTTCAGGAGCAGCAAGGAGGCCAGGATGGCTGAAAGAGCAGGAGCATATGGGAGAGGGTTGGAGGTCAGAGAAGTAATGGAGGAGAGGAGGGGACAAATTGTATAGAGTCTGCTAGGATTTAAGCTTTTACCTTACGTGAAAGAGGAAGCCACTAGAGTCTTTTCAGCACAGAAGTACATGATCTGATTTATGTTGTAACAAAATCATTCTGGAGGCTGTGCTGAATAGACCGAAGGGGGTTAAGGCAGGAACAGGGAGACTACAGTTTAAGGGCAGGGCAAGAACAATCCAGGTGGAAAATGATGGAGGCTTCAACCATGGTGGTAGCAGGGAGAGGGACAAGAAATAGTTGGATTTGGGATAGATTCTGAAGGCACAGCCCACAGGATTTGCTGAGGCATCTGTCATGGAAATGGCAGAAAGTCATACCCTGCATTGACAAGGATACTCTAGGATTATGGCCAGGGAAACTGGAATGACAATGGAGCTATTAACAGGGATGAGGGAAAACCCTAAGAGAAGCAGGTGGTCGTGAGTGGATGACTTCTGTAGCTGAGAGGTGGGTACATGCTGCTTTATTGCACTATTCTTTTTTTCTTTTGTGTGTATCTGAAGTTTTCCATAATAAAAAGTTTAAGAAGAAAAAAAAAGAATGAATAGAAGAAGAGATAGAGACAGAGAGGATTTACAATATAGAACAATTTACAAAATGCCAGATAGAAACAGGACCATGATCTTCTACCCTGAAGTCAGAAAAGAATACTATTCCTATGAGTAAAAAAGGACCCCTTGGCATTAAGGAGGCCACTCAGTCTCCAACAACTCCTGTCTTGGTGTCACTGTCACAAAAAACAAAGTCTAGTGTATTATAGGACTGCCCTAGCTTGTAACTCTGCTGTTCTTATTCAAGGCAGGCTGTACTTTGGGCGCCAAAGTGATGTGGTACCAAGAGAAGCTGCCCATAAAAGAAGACTTTCCGACAGTTGGAGCCTATTGTCATCTGACTTTTGGAAAGTTTAATTCTGCAGGGGCGGTTAACTAAATGCTGAAGCAGTTTTAACCAAGGCCAGCCTCCAGGGGAACTCTTAGATGGATCGATTGTACCTTTCAGGGCGTATGTGAGAAGGCAGACTTGTTTATGGGCCACATCCAAGAAGACAGGCTACATAAAAAAAATGATGGGGTACGACAGATGAGAAAGGTGTTACTTCACACTTTCACTAAGAGGAATCTGAAGTTCAGAATCCCTGTCAGGCACCAAGACAAGGTGAAGGGAAGTTCTAAGAATGAACCTCTGAGCTGAGATACAAGTGGCCCTCTGTTCCTGGGATATTATGGAGGCTCTGCTGCTGCAGGCAGGGCTGTCGTCACTGTGTGACATTTTCTAGTTCATCTGAAAACTGCTGACTGAGCCACTCTCAAGCCTTGGGACACTGAGTCCAAGGTGAAGTACAGTGCAGAAGGGCTCGTTACAAACCTGCGTTTTGAGCCAGAACAGGAGCTAGGATTACAACATTACGTTACAGATACCTTTAAGACCACAAAGGCCCAACACTGGCTATGCCATGGCCATTGTGGTCTCCTTGACTGCAGATTCCTTACCTAGGCAAAATGATTTTCTCTTCAGCTGTTAGGAAGGCGTAGTCATTAAAAGTGCTAAATTTCATAGATGGTGGATATTTGAATGGTTTTGCTCCAAAATTGAACTCACATTGTTGATATGACATGAAACTAGCTGCAGCAAAAAATCCAGATCTACAAATAAAAATGAACAGAGGTCAAGAGAATTCATAAACACAAAATAAAGCTCATACACAAAGTGGTGTTCAGAAAGTGGGAATAAGTCATACCCGAGCAGAAAGAAGGGTGACATTCTGTTTATTAACCTAGACAGGACTGTGAACCAGAGAACATCCTGCTCTTACCTTCCTATATCAAACTCTGGGAGGGTTTTAGGTAAGATCAAATGGGTCTCCAATTACTTGAAATACAGTGATTTCTCATCACAACTGACTACCTAAATGGACAAAGTTTTTTTGTTTATTTTTTTCTGGAGAAAAGTACATTCCATGCATCTGTTCAAATTTTTGACTGAGAGAAGGTACTTACACAGTAGATGAAAAGACTTGCTTCTCAGGAGGCAGCTGGTTGCCATTTAAAAAGAAAATCATTTGCTTTTCATTCAAGTCTAACAGAAATCCTACTGTGTCTCCTAGAGGATAAAGTGAAACACTGTTAGGATATGGAGATTCTGCTGTCTCAGGGTTTTAATGTCACTGTATTAAGTCTGTTTTTATAGCCCTGTACTCAACATATTCATCGTTTTTGCTTCTTCTGCAACTGATCTGACCCATTTACATCAATATTTGGATGTACCATTAAGAGGAAAATGCTGCCAATTAATCTATGAAAAGTCATCAATTGTAAGATGCATCCCAATTTCAAAGATATGAAAATGTAGGGAAAATGTGCATTTTGGGATCAGTAAAATATGGTAAGATCAAAATCATGAACTTTTTTGCCTCTCTGGTGAGAGTTAAAACTCTCTGAGAGGGAATTCCCCGGCAGTCCAGTGGTTAGGACTCCATGCTTTCACTGCCGAGGGCAAGGGTTCAATCCCTGGTCCGGGAACTGAGATCCTGCAAGCTGTGAGGCACAGCCAAAAAAACAAAACAAAACAAAACAAAACTATCTGACATAACAACTGCCCCCAAACATTTTTTTTTAAAGCATTCATATTCACTCATAAAGTTTTTGCTTTTTAAAATGTCAAAGGGACTTCCCTGGTGGCGCAGTGGTTAAGAATCTGTCTGCCAATGCAGGGGACACGGGTTCGATCCCTGGTTTGGGAAGAGCCCACATGCCACAACTACTGAAACCTGCGTGCCTAGAGCCCTTGCTCCTCAACAGGAGAAGCCATCACAATGAGAAGTGCACACACCACAATGAAGAGTAGCCCCCACTCACCGCAACTAGAGAAAGCCCGAGTGCAGCAAAAAAGACCCAATGCAGCCAAAAATAAATAAATAAAAAATAAATGTATAAAAATAAATAAATAAATAAATTGTCAAAGATAAATACATGAAATTATAAAGTGATGACAAGAAAAACTGACACTCAGTGGTACTGGAGGAAAATCTGGCAATATACGGCAATATATGGCAAAAGCCTTGAAATTCTGTATACCCTTTGCCAGAGAAGATTCACTTCTAAGGATTTATCCTGAGAAAATCCAGAATGGTTTATAATTGTTTTATAATAATAATTTTAAAAGGCAAAAATGTAACTGTCCAACCTTGAGGCATTGATTAATATAGTACTATTATATAATGGAATATTGAAAAGCCATTAAAAACAATGTTATTTAATAACCTGGAAAGCTGTTCAAGGCATAGTAAGTGTAACAACAAAAAATATACACCATACACAAAAATAAACTCAAAATGGATTAAAGACCTAAATGTAATGCCGGATACTATAAAACTCTTAGGGGAAAACATAGGCAGAACACTTCTGGATGGAGGAATTACATGAGATTTTGGTTTCATTTTGCTTTTTACCCCTATTTTCCAAATTTTATAATAAACTTAAGAAATCTTTTAAAAAATCATTTAAAAAACAAACAAGACAGTCTTTGCAGACAGTACCTCTATCTTATGCTTTGTTAAATGAAGAAGCGTTGAAAAAAAAAAAAAAAAAAATGAAGAAGCCTTGGGACTTCCCTCGTGGCGCAGTGGTTAAGAATATGCCTGCCAATGCAGGGGACACGGGTTCAATCCCTGGTCAGGGAAGATCCCACATGCCGCAGAGCAACTAAACCAGTGTGCCACAACTACTGAGTCTGAGGTCTAGAGCCTGCGAGCCACGACTACTGAGCCCACGTGCCACAACTACTGAAGCCCATGTGCTTAGAGCCCAAGCTCCGCAACAAGAGGAGCCACCACAATGAGAAGGCTGCGCACCACTACGATGAGTAGCCCCCGCTCACCGCAACTAGAGAGAGTCCGTGAGCAGCAGCAAAGACCCAATGCAGACAAAAATAAATAAATAAATTTATAACGACAACAAAAAAATATCAGAAAAGTATTTTTTTAAAAAAATGAAGAAGTGTTATGTTCCTTTAACCTGCAAACCCTTAAAATGAGGGCTATGTGGGTTTTGCAGGTTTTTTCCTTTCCACACTATTAGTTAATTAAGACAAGCTGTCCCCTCACAGCAAGGGTCAAATTCCTGCTCTCTTAGCAAGCCTGAAAATTCAGTTTACATCTATAATGCTGATTGTGGTAGGAAACAGAGAGAGGGCAGCTTGGAGAAGAAGGTGGGCTATATCCCCCATCTAGCTCCAATGCTGGGAATAAAATTTTTCTGGAGGTTCTATCCCCTACCATATGACTCTATATCTTCAGAACAAGGCAGTGCACCAGGAGGCCCCTTGAGAATACTACCCTACGGTGCAGTGGTGCTGAAGCAGGGAAGCCCTGTTTTCACTGTATTTAGTTGGGGGTAAAAACACTCACCTTAAATTTTTTGGTATAAGTGTTTAACAACTCAACTGTGGCTCTAACTATGCTGTTTGAATCTTTCATTAATAAATGTTTTCATGGGTCTAGGGCGTTGGATATTGCAAAGCAGTTGGAAAAAAAACTGAATGGGGCAAAAAAGATCATGCTGTTGATAAGATATATTCTTGCTAAAATCCTAGAGTCTTGATTGAGAGTCCTGGCCCTGCAGCATCCTGAGCCCAATGTCTGGAGAAATGAGGCTGGGCAGAAGTGTTTGAGACTAACAGTACTCAAGTCATCCTTAAAAGCTGCCCTAGGGCTTCCCTGGTGGCGCAGTGGTTGAGAGTCCGCCTGTCGATGCAGGGGTCTTAGTTTCGGCACTCGGACTTCTTGGTTACAGCATGCATGCAGGATCTAGTTCCCTGACCAGGGATCGAACCCGGGCACCCTGCATTGGGAGTGCGGAGTCTTACCCACTGGGCCACCAGGGAAGTCCCTACCAGCAAATTTTAACGTTTTAAGTCACACATCTCTAAGAGTTTGAGGAAACGCATAGAGCATTTCCCAAGAAAAATGCACACACACAATTTTCAAGGTGTTTATGATAGCTCATCATAGTCACCCTGGAAGTCCAGACACCTCGGGTTAGAACCCTCGCATTATACTTCCACTCAGCTTGGAATGGAAAAGCAGACATGCAGAACTGCTCTGCTGAAGGTACAGCCTGATGGATGGCCAAGAGAAACAGGAAACATTCGTTCAATTCACATAAGGCCTTATTATGTGCCAGGCACTGTTCCAAGCTTTGGAGATTGAGCAGTGAAGAGAGGACTAAAAAAATATCCCTGCCTTCAGAGAGTTTACACTCCAGTGGGGGGAAAACAGACAATAAATCACATTAAAAAGTAAGATATGCAGAATTTTAAATGCTAATGAGTAGTGTGAAGAAAAATAAAGCAGGGAGAAGAATAAGGAGTGTGTATGTGAGAGGCAGGGAGTTATAATTTTAAATATGGCAGCTAGGGAAGGTCTCACTAAGATGACATTTAAGTGAAGACATGAAGGGAGTGAGAGTGAGCCTGGCGGGCATCTTGGAGAGAAACTGTGATTTATGATAAAAAATATATTTTGTTTACATCTGCATTCCTGGCACAGATTCCTAAAACCCTCGATGATTCATAAGTTAAGAGAGCTAGAAAGGCCTTTTGTTCTGTTAATGAGGAGGCTTTTAAAAAGCCCCCTAGGTACCTAAGGATGGGGCTGGGAACCAACCAGGTGATTAGAAGGTTGGAACTTTTCAGTTCCCTCCTCTCTCCTCTGCCCCACCTCCTGGGATGGGAAGTGGGCTGGAGACTGAGTTTGATCATCAAAGGCCAACGATTTAATGAATCAGCCCTGTGTAATGAAGCCTCCCTACCAACCCCAAAGGACAAGGTTCAAAGAGTTTCAGGGCTGGTGAACAAGTGAGAGGCAGGGAGATTGGCATGCACAGATAGCCTGTTCCTGAGTTATATACTATTATAATAAACCGGTAACATAGTAAGAAGTAAACTGCTTTCCTGAGTTCTGTGGTGGTAGCTCTAGCAAATTAATCAAACCCAAGGAGGAGGTCATGGGAGCCTCCAATTTACAGCCAGTTGGTCATAACCTGGACTTGTGAGTGGCATCTAAAGTGGGAGAAAAGGGCAGTCTTTGCAGGACTGAGCCCTTCACCAGTGGGATCTGATGCTATCTCCAGGTAGACAGTGTCAGAATCGAGTTAACTACTCAGTGGTACTGGAAAACACACATCAGAACATTCTAGTAGCAGGAAGCATTGTTGACAGAACATTCTAGTGCAAAGGTCCTGGGGCTACAACAGTAGACCTGGTATGTTTCAGGAGCAGCAAGGAGGCCAGGATGGCTGAAAGAGCAGGAGCATATGGGAGAGGGTTGGAGGTCAGAGAAGTAATGGAGGAGAGGAGGGGACAAATTGTATAGAGTCTGCTAGGATTTAAGCTTTTACCTTACGTGAAAGAGGAAGCCACTAGAGTCTTTTCAGCACAGAAGTACATGATCTGATTTATGTTGTAACAAAATCATTCTGGAGGCTGTGCTGAATAGACCGAAGGGGGTTAAGGCAGGAACAGGGAGACTACAGTTTAAGGGCAGGGCAAGAACAATCCAGGTGGAAAATGATGGAGGCTTCAACCATGGTGGTAGCAGGGAGAGGGACAAGAAATAGTTGGATTTGGGATAGATTCTGAAGGCACAGCCCACAGGATTTGCTGAGGCATCTGTCATGGAAATGGCAGAAAGTCATACCCTGCATTGACAAGGATACTCTAGGATTATGGCCAGGGAAACTGGAATGACAATGGAGCTATTAACAGGGATGAGGGAAAACCCTAAGAGAAGCAGGTGGTCGTGAGTGGATGACTTCTGTAGCTGAGAGGTGGGTACATGCTGCTTTATTGCACTATTCTTTTTTTCTTTTGTGTGTATCTGAAGTTTTCCATAATAAAAAGTTTAAGAAGAAAAAAAAAGAATGAATAGAAGAAGAGATAGAGACAGAGAGGATTTACAATATAGAACAATTTACAAAATGCCAGATAGAAACAGGACCATGATCTTCTACCCTGAAGTCAGAAAAGAATACTATTCCTATGAGTAAAAAAGGACCCCTTGGCATTAAGGAGGCCACTCAGTCTCCAACAACTCCTGTCTTGGTGTCACTGTCACAAAAAACAAAGTCTAGTGTATTATAGGACTGCCCTAGCTTGTAACTCTGCTGTTCTTATTCAAGGCAGGCTGTACTTTGGGCGCCAAAGTGATGTGGTACCAAGAGAAGCTGCCCATAAAAGAAGACTTTCCGACAGTTGGAGCCTATTGTCATCTGACTTTTGGAAAGTTTAATTCTGCAGGGGCGGTTAACTAAATGCTGAAGCAGTTTTAACCAAGGCCAGCCTCCAGGGGAACTCTTAGATGGATCGATTGTACCTTTCAGGGCGTATGTGAGAAGGCAGACTTGTTTATGGGCCACATCCAAGAAGACAGGCTACATAAAAAAAATGATGGGGTACGACAGATGAGAAAGGTGTTACTTCACACTTTCACTAAGAGGAATCTGAAGTTCAGAATCCCTGTCAGGCACCAAGACAAGGTGAAGGGAAGTTCTAAGAATGAACCTCTGAGCTGAGATACAAGTGGCCCTCTGTTCCTGGGATATTATGGAGGCTCTGCTGCTGCAGGCAGGGCTGTCGTCACTGTGTGACATTTTCTAGTTCATCTGAAAACTGCTGACTGAGCCACTCTCAAGCCTTGGGACACTGAGTCCAAGGTGAAGTACAGTGCAGAAGGGCTCGTTACAAACCTGCGTTTTGAGCCAGAACAGGAGCTAGGATTACAACATTACGTTACAGATACCTTTAAGACCACAAAGGCCCAACACTGGCTATGCCATGGCCATTGTGGTCTCCTTGACTGCAGATTCCTTACCTAGGCAAAATGATTTTCTCTTCAGCTGTTAGGAAGGCGTAGTCATTAAAAGTGCTAAATTTCATAGATGGTGGATATTTGAATGGTTTTGCTCCAAAATTGAACTCACATTGTTGATATGACATGAAACTAGCTGCAGCAAAAAATCCAGATCTACAAATAAAAATGAACAGAGGTCAAGAGAATTCATAAACACAAAATAAAGCTCATACACAAAGTGGTGTTCAGAAAGTGGGAATAAGTCATACCCGAGCAGAAAGAAGGGTGACATTCTGTTTATTAACCTAGACAGGACTGTGAACCAGAGAACATCCTGCTCTTACCTTCCTATATCAAACTCTGGGAGGGTTTTAGGTAAGATCAAATGGGTCTCCAATTACTTGAAATACAGTGATTTCTCATCACAACTGACTACCTAAATGGACAAAGTTTTTTTGTTTATTTTTTTCTGGAGAAAAGTACATTCCATGCATCTGCTCAAATTTTTGACTGAGAGAAGGTACTTACACAGTAGATGAAAAGACTTGCTTCTCAGGAGGCAGCTGGTTGCCATTTAAAAAGAAAATCATTTGCTTTTCATTCAAGTCTAACAGAAATCCTACTGTGTCTCCTAGAGGATAAAGTGAAACACTGTTAGGATATGGAGATTCTGCTGTCTCAGGGTTTTAATGTCACTGTATTAAGTCTGTTTTTATAGCCCTGTACTCAACATATTCATCGTTTTTGCTTCTTCTGCAACTGATCTGACCCATTTACATCAATATTTGGATGTACCATTAAGAGGAAAATGCTGCCAATTAATCTATGAAAAGTCATCAATTGTAAGATGCATCCCAATTTCAAAGATATGAAAATGTGGGGAAAATGTGCATTTTGGGATCAGTAAAATATGGTAAGATCAAAATCATGAACTTTTTTGCCTCTCTGGTGAGAGTTAAAACTCTCTGAGAGGGAATTCCCCGGCAGTCCAGTGGTTAGGACTCCATGCTTTCACTGCCGAGGGCAAGGGTTCAATCCCTGGTCCGGGAACTGAGATCCTGCAAGCTGTGAGGCACAGCCAAAAAAACAAAACAAAACAAAACAAAACTATCTGACATAACAACTGCCCCCAAACATTTTTTTTTAAAGCATTCATATTCACTCATAAAGTTTTTGCTTTTTAAAATGTCAAAGGGACTTCCCTGGTGGCGCAGTGGTTAAGAATCTGTCTGCCAATGCAGGGGACACGGGTTCGATCCCTGGTTTGGGAAGAGCCCACATGCCACAACTACTGAAACCTGCGTGCCTAGAGCCCTTGCTCCTCAACAGGAGAAGCCATCACAATGAGAAGTGCACACACCACAATGAAGAGTAGCCCCCACTCACCGCAACTAGAGAAAGCCCGAGTGCAGCAAAAAAGACCCAATGCAGCCAAAAATAAATAAATAAAAAATAAATGTATAAAAATAAATAAATAAATAAATTGTCAAAGATAAATACATGAAATTATAAAGTGATGACAAGAAAAACTGACACTCAGTGGTACTGGAGGAAAATCTGGCAATATACGGCAATATATGGCAAAAGCCTTGAAATTCTGTATACCCTTTGCCAGAGAAGATTCACTTCTAAGGATTTATCCTGAGAAAATCCAGAATGGTTTATAATTGTTTTATAATAATAATTTTAAAAGGCAAAAATGTAACTGTCCAACCTTGAGGCATTGATTAATATAGTACTATTATATAATGGAATATTGAAAAGCCATTAAAAACAATGTTATTTAATAACCTGGAAAGCTGTTCAAGGCATAGTAAGTGTAACAACAAAAAATATACACCATACACAAAAATAAACTCAAAATGGATTAAAGACCTAAATGTAATGCCGGATACTATAAAACTCTTAGGGGAAAACATAGGCAGAACACTTTTTCACATAAATCGCAGCAAGATCTTTTTTGATCCACCTCCTAGAGTAATGAAAATAAAAACAAACAAATGGGACCTAATTAAACTTAAAAGCTCTTGCACGGCAAAGGAAACCATAAACAAAATGAAAAGACAACTCTCAGAATGGGAGAAAATATTTGCAAACAAAGCAACCAACAAGTGATTAATCTCCGAAATATACAAACAGCTCATGCAGCTCAATATCAAAAAAACAAACAACCCAATTAAAAAATGGGTGGAAGATCTAAATAGACATTTCTCCAAAGACATACAGATGGCTAAAAAGCACATGAAAAGATGCTCAACATCACTAATTATTAGAGAAATGCAAATCAAAACTACAATGAAGTATCAACTCACACCAGTTAGAATGGGGGTCATCACAAAATCTACAAACAACAAATGCTGGAGAGGGTGTGGA
>NC_041230.1:28719594-28726570 GCF_002837175.3 Physeter macrocephalus | reverse complement strand
CGGAGCCTGTGCTCCGCAACGGGAGAGGCCACAACAGTGAGAGGCCCGCGTACCGAGAAAAAAAAAAAAAAAAAAAAGCTGCCCTATAGAGCCCCGGAATGTGTCCACTGAATAGTGCCAATTCTCTGAAAATAACCTTATTTTATTGGCATTACAATTTCAGTGTCCTCAATGTCTCCACGGCTGCTTTGATTTAAGACATATACCCAGAGAGGAAACTAGAATTCATATTAATCTTAAGATGATCATTTTCCCACTAAATTAAGAATTTTATAGTCTGAAATGTTCTGCTAAAGGAAGGGCTCCATCAGAGGTGAATATCAGGAGGGTACGGTTCACATATATGGTAGGGGATACAAAAGCTAATATCCCTTTCCACATTTACTCTTTTTCCATTAAAAGATTTTAAGGCCTAACATAATAAATGCCTCATCATAACCAGATGTCTTAACCTGATTAATAAATTCATGATGGAGAGGAATGAATACCTTCTTTCCAGCAGGGGTGTTGGTGAGGCTTACTTCTGGCGTTGTACCAAATCAGCTGTCGGCAGCCATCGTATGCACAGGAGTATTCGTCGTCCCCAATGCCGTAGCCTTCCTGGAGGGAGAGAGGGCCCAGAAGATTAGCAAGGCTCTGCCTGCTGTGTTCTGAGAAAACAAGAGTGTATCTTTTATAACCATTAACCTGGTGGCTAGAATTCTAAGCTTTTTGGATGAAGGGAGAGAGCCTACAGTTCTTGGAAGATACCAAAATTCTGACATAGAGTCAGGATAGAGTGTGACTTCACCAACAAATTTTTCCCAAGTTTCACGTCTGTTAGTTCATTTAATTCTCATGAACCACCTTGAGGCTGGTGGTATTATATTCCATCTTAAGAGGAAATAAGGCTCAGAGAAGTCAACCAGCTTGCCCAAGGACACGTTACTAAAAAAGTCAAGTTTGGACCTTGGAATTTTCTGATTCCAAGGCTGGTGTGGGCAAACATCTTTCTCTCATGTAGTACACTTCAAAACACCCACATGCTCAGAGATTTCAAAACTGGAGACAACAGAAGGTTATAGTGGGTAATCAGCTGATAGGTATTCTGAGATATTTGAACATCACACAGGTCCTTGGCAGCTTCTTTTATTACTTACTGCCTTTTAATTATTTCACAATTATTTTATTGTTAACATAAAAGGGTAGGTGGGATCTTAAGAAATTATTTTGAGCACTTATAAGAAGAAAATAGAAAATACAGAGGAAACATGCAGATCAGACAACTGCTATCTTTAAGGCTCAATGGTGAAAGATTCTAGTGGGGAAAGGCATTGAAAATGTGGGCTGAATCCAAGTAAGATCTCAGATCCTGGTGATGGTCTGCTTATTCTATGCGACAATGCAGTGAGGAGATAGATTGGAAAAGGCCTCCAAGATGCTCCTTGACTACTCGGACCACTGAATTCGGATGAGTGTTCTCCAAAGTGAGGCTTCTGAAGTAGCTTCTGAATGCACTATTCAGACTACTCAAGAGTTAAATGAACTTGCATAAGTTCTCAGCGTAAGGCCAAGAAGATATTCACCAGTCTATTAGAAAAAACACCTTGCTATTCCTTTCAAAGCCTGAACAAATAGTAAAAACTTACTTTTTATTTGTGGGTGTTGGGGCAAAAGGCAAGCAATTCTTTTCTATCTTTCCTTTCTAATGTCCTAGGAAGTCCTCCACTGAACACTTGAAAGAAATTCCTAGAAGATTCCCAGCCACCAAGAATTGGTTAAGAGCAGACTTTACCATGCAATGTCTTCTATGCCTGGATGAATTTCACAGTAAAGTGGCATTTGGAGACAGAGCGGGAACTCTAATCATTTTAACCACAGATCAACTTCTACAGAATAAGAAGTAGGTGCCTCTGCTAAGCAGAGATACACTTTAAAAAGCCCTTTGAGCTCACATACCAAAGAGCAGTCCAGATGTACTACACCCTCTTTCAACGTGAAAACATTCCCAGCAGAACTATAACTATGGTCTCCATCAGCTGAGGCAGATAAATGAGAGAATAGTGTAGCTAGCTTGGTATTTGGGGTAATTATTTTGATCTGTCTGTTTCTGGTCACGTATACTTTAGTAATGGCAACATTACTAAAAACAAAAAAGCATTTATCCATAGTTTGTTGTTTAGGGAATATATCAACTCCTTCCCTATGTGGTGGACACCATCCTTTCTTCTGCTGTCCAGTATCCCTACCACTTCCTGCTATGGGGAATGTAATGAAGATACAGTGTCCTGCCTCCTGCTCTGGAGATGGAGGGGTAAGATGTGACCTTGGCCAACCGGACTCTCCCATCAGACACCTAGTGTCTGTGACCCCACATGGAGGAATGGTTAGGACCTTTGTGGCAGCAGTGTTGGCATCCTGGTCCCTAAAACACTGGCTGTTGTACTTCCTGTGTCTTGGTCTCTCATGCTGCCTTGGAGCCTGGCTGGTTCCCAAACCCCTCAATAGTCTGGGAGCCCCCAATAGGCTTCCAAGTCATTCATTTTCTGTTTAAGATAGCAGAGTCATTTTCTCCATGGCAAGAGGCTTCAACAGGGAAAGAAGCACGGGCTGCCTTGACCAGGGTTTGAATTCTTCGTCAGCAGTTGGAGGCTAGGTGACTTTGGGCAAGTTTCTAAATTAATTTCTTTGAACTTCATTCTCATCTTTAAATGGGAGAATAATACCTTCCCAAACTCTCAAAAAAGATTAGAGATGAGTATGTGAAAGACCTGTCACATGGTAGATGCTCATGAAAAGGAAAAAGATATTTTAGATAAGTCAAAATGCACCCTTGGAGACTTGCTCCTCCCAAACCCCCATAAAGATATACAAGATAACTATTCTCTAAGAGACCTGAACAAGAACTATCCTTTAGCTTCTCAGATTAATGATCTATGTCCGAGCCCAACACTGATCATCTTTTCAAAACCGAAGCCCAAGCAGTAGGAGTTAAAATAAGTCTATGAACAGACTTCAAATTTTTAGAAACTGCATGTATTCTAGGAATGACTTATTCCATAAAACCACAACCTATCTGTACAGGCAAAAAGATTCAGAATCACCAGAACAATGTCCATGTGAAGCAAAGTTGTAAGTATGGCAACATCATTAAAATCCTGTATTTGGGGAAAGATACATCAGACTTCACCAATTTCTAACCAACCAGTACTTGAATCAGGGAAAATGTTTCATTTTTGTTTTTGAAAGAAAGAAATTAAGTCTATCAAGCAATCTGGAGGGTAGGAAGATAGTATGTTAAGCCTCTTAACTTGAGAAGCCAAAGTTTTTGCAACTATATGGCAGTAATTAGTTTCATCCATCAGATAAAACGATCCAGCTTCATTGGCCGGTTAAAAAAAGCAATCTGCAACATTCAGTCTCAAATATACTACACTCAGACCTGCAGTGTGCTGCCAAATTAGGAGAGGCACGTTATATATCGAAGCTTTCTCCCAAGAGGAATCCACATTTCTTCTAGTTCCCAAACAAATCTTTACTTCCAAATGAGACTAGCTACTTCTCTGAGACTCTCCCCATTTTCAAATGCAAAGAACACAACTATTGTAGAATAGGAAGGGGACTGAATTCTAGCCCTAGTTTCTTTTTGTCCCAGTCTTGGTCTCAATTTTCTCATCTGTGAAATGGAAACTGTGACAGTAAAAACTGTTGTGGGAATCGGATGATAGGCTCTAAAATGAAGGTGATCTGGAAATTAAGATTGTTTTTTAAGTCCTAAAAAATCTTCTTGAGGACATCATTTGGGGCAGGCTGTCAGTGTAACTGATACTGTCTTCTTTAAATTAGTGCCCAAGTTGGGCACAAAGACTAACTGGCATTGTTCTCCAGACCCACTTACTTCTGACTACATGGTGCCACAAAAAAGCCCCATTCTTCCAGGTTTTAATTAAGGCCTAGTGGACTAGGAGGCGCTGCATCAGGGAAGGTTCCCAACAAAGCAATGGCAGACTGGGGTCCAGTTTTCCATCCTGGACAAAAATCCAGACCTGACCTCTCCCTGGGCCCTCTTCCTCCAATTTGTCTCTTTCCAGCAAGGAGTTTAGTAAAATGCCATGAACAATTCCAGGATGCTGTACAGCCTTGTTGAAAGGGCACTTTAGAAACTAGCTTTATGGGAGGCAAGTTTAGTTTGATTTTGTTGCATCACTTCTAAAACCCATCCTAGGACCTTACATATGGGATGGGAGGCTATTATTTAGATTTACATAAAAAAAAATCTAAGGGACTTTTCCCAGCTCAAGGGGTAAAAATCATATGTCCACAAAATATTCCTGATCAAAACTGGATTAATTCCAAACAGCTTATAATATGACTATGAGAAGAAAGCCGATTGGGTTGGGCATTAAAAGGGTATAAAGTGGCAAGAAATTAACATTTGTAGGAAAGCGAAGAACCCCAACCTCTCACACCCAGGTAGAGGCAGCCCAATTCTGCTTCCTCTCGTGGATTTAATTTTCCCTTATAAATTACAACTTTGCAGAGCAAAAGATAAATACTGAATATTGAAAACAAATGTGCCTACTAATTACAAGGTAAAAGTAAAGTAAGAGGAGTCAAGACAACATTTAGTATTTTATGAAAGGAATAGAATTCCTACAAAGTTCCTAAAGCTTAAATGCAAGGTAAAAACCATCACTGGACCCAATATAAAGACTGAGCCAAAGATGTGGCTGGGGCTGGAGCAGAGCCTAAAAAGAAAAAGAGGGGCTTCCCTGGTGGCGCAGCGGTCAAGAATCCGCCTGCCAGTGCAGGGGACACGGGTTCGAGCCCTGGTCCGGGAAGATCCCACACGCCGCGGAGCAACTAAGCCTGTGTGCCACAGCTACTGAGCCTGCACTCTACAGCCTGCGAGCCACAACTATTGAAGCCCGTGCGCCACAACTACTAAAGCCCAACTCACACCAGTTAGAATGGCCATCATCAAAAAATATACAAACGATAAATGTTGGAGAGAGTGGGGAGAAAAGGGAATCTTCCTATACTTTTGGTGGGAATGTAAATTGGTACAGGCACTATGAAGAACATTATGGAGGTTCCTTAAAAAACTAAAAGTAGAGCTACCATATGATCCAGCAATCCCACTCCTGGGCCTGTATCAGGAGAAAACCATAATTTGAGAAGACACATGCATCCCAATGTTCATTGCAGCTCTATTTACAACAGTCAGGACATGGAAGCAACCTAAACGTCCATCAACAGAGGAATGGATAAAAAAGATGTGGTGCATATATACAATGCAATATTACTCAGCCATAAAAAAGAATGAAATAATGCCATTTGCTTTGCTGTACATCTGAAACTAATACAACATTGTAAATCAACTATATACTCCAATAAAAATTAAAAAAATTTTTTAAAGGTAAATTAATAGAAAAATACATATCTATATATACATACCGGATTGTGTTTTAAAGAAATCTCTGGATGGAGGAATTACATGAGATTTTGGTTTCATTTTGCTTTTTACCCCTATTTTCCAAATTTTATAATAAACTTAAGAAATCTTTTAAAAAATCATTTAAAAAACAAACAAGACAGTCTTTGCAGACAGTACCTCTATCTTATGCTTTGTTAAATGAAGAAGCGTTGAAAAAAAAAAAAAAAAAAATGAAGAAGCCTTGGGACTTCCCTCGTGGCGCAGTGGTTAAGAATATGCCTGCCAATGCAGGGGACACGGGTTCAATCCCTGGTCAGGGAAGATCCCACATGCCGCAGAGCAACTAAACCAGTGTGCCACAACTACTGAGTCTGAGGTCTAGAGCCTGCGAGCCACGACTACTGAGCCCACGTGCCACAACTACTGAAGCCCATGTGCTTAGAGCCCAAGCTCCGCAACAAGAGGAGCCACCACAATGAGAAGGCTGCGCACCACTACGATGAGTAGCCCCCGCTCACCGCAACTAGAGAGAGTCCGTGAGCAGCAGCAAAGACCCAATGCAGACAAAAATAAATAAATAAATTTATAACGACAACAAAAAAATATCAGAAAAGTATTTTTTTAAAAAAATGAAGAAGTGTTATGTTCCTTTAACCTGCAAACCCTTAAAATGAGGGCTATGTGGGTTTTGCAGGTTTTTTCCTTTCCACACTATTAGTTAATTAAGACAAGCTGTCCCCTCACAGCAAGGGTCAAATTCCTGCTCTCTTAGCAAGCCTGAAAATTCAGTTTACATCTATAATGCTGATTGTGGTAGGAAACAGAGAGAGGGCAGCTTGGAGAAGAAGGTGGGCTATATCCCCCATCTAGCTCCAATGCTGGGAATAAAATTTTTCTGGAGGTTCTATCCCCTACCATATGACTCTATATCTTCAGAACAAGGCAGTGCACCAGGAGGCCCCTTGAGAATACTACCCTACGGTGCAGTGGTGCTGAAGCAGGGAAGCCCTGTTTTCACTGTATTTAGTTGGGGGTAAAAACACTCACCTTAAATTTTTTGGTATAAGTGTTTAACAACTCAACTGTGGCTCTAACTATGCTGTTTGAATCTTTCATTAATAAATGTTTTCATGGGTCTAGGGCGTTGGATATTGCAAAGCAGTTGGAAAAAAAACTGAATGGGGCAAAAAAGATCATGCTGTTGATAAGATATATTCTTGCTAAAATCCTAGAGTCTTGATTGAGAGTCCTGGCCCTGCAGCATCCTGAGCCCAATGTCTGGAGAAATGAGGCTGGGCAGAAGTGTTTGAGACTAACAGTACTCAAGTCATCCTTAAAAGCTGCCCTAGGGCTTCCCTGGTGGCGCAGTGGTTGAGAGTCCGCCTGTCGATGCAGGGGACACGGGTTCGTGCCCCAGTCCGGGAAGATCCCACATGCTGCGGAGTGGCTGAACCCGTGAGCCATGGCCGCTGAGCCTGCGCGTCCGGAGCCTGTGCTCCGCAACGGGAGAGGCCACAACAGTGAGAGGCCCGCGTACCGAGAAAAAAAAAAAAAAAAAAA
>NC_041230.1:28673655-28719529 GCF_002837175.3 Physeter macrocephalus | reverse complement strand
CAACATGGATGGACCTAGAGATTGTCATACTGAGTGATGTAAGTCAGACAGAGAAAGACAAATATCACATGAGATCGCTTATATTGTGGAGTCTAAAGTAAGGGTACAAATGAACTTATCTACAAAACAGAAATAGAGTTATAGATGTAGAAAACAAACTTATGGTTACCAGGGGGTAAGGAGCGGGGGAGGGACAAATTGGGAGATTGGGATTGACACATACACATTACTATATATAAAATAGATAACTAATAAGGACCTACTGTATAGCACAGGGAACTCTACTCAGTACTCTCTAATGGCCTATATGGGAAAAGAATCTAAAAAAGAGTGGATATATGTATAACTGATTTGCTTTGCTGTACATCTGAAACTAATACAACATTGTAAATCAACTATATACTCCAATAAAAATTAAAAAAATTTTTTAAAGGTAAATTAATAGAAAAATACATATCTATATATACATACCGGATTGTGTTTTAAAGAAATCTCTGGATGGAGGAATTACATGAGATTTTGGTTTCATTTTGCTTTTTACCCCTATTTTCCAAATTTTATAATAAACTTAAGAAATCTTTTAAAAAATCATTTAAAAAACAAACAAGACAGTCTTTGCAGACAGTACCTCTATCTTATGCTTTGTTAAATGAAGAAGCGTTGAAAAAAAAAAAAAAAAAAATGAAGAAGCCTTGGGACTTCCCTTGTGGCGCAGTGGTTAAGAATATGCCTGCCAATGCAGGGGACACGGGTTCAATCCCTGGTCAGGGAAGATCCCACATGCCGCAGAGCAACTAAACCAGTGTGCCACAACTACTGAGTCTGAGGTCTAGAGCCTGCGAGCCACGACTACTGAGCCCACGTGCCACAACTACTGAAGCCCATGTGCTTAGAGCCCAAGCTCCGCAACAAGAGGAGCCACCACAATGAGAAGGCTGCGCACCACTACGATGAGTAGCCCCCGCTCACCGCAACTAGAGAGAGTCCGTGAGCAGCAGCAAAGACCCAATGCAGACAAAAATAAATAAATAAATTTATAACGACAACAAAAAAATATCAGAAAAGTATTTTTTTAAAAAAATGAAGAAGTGTTATGTTCCTTTAACCTGCAAACCCTTAAAATGAGGGCTATGTGGGTTTTGCAGGTTTTTTCCTTTCCACACTATTAGTTAATTAAGACAAGCTGTCCCCTCACAGCAAGGGTCAAATTCCTGCTCTCTTAGCAAGCCTGAAAATTCAGTTTACATCTATAATGCTGATTGTGGTAGGAAACAGAGAGAGGGCAGCTTGGAGAAGAAGGTGGGCTATATCCCCCATCTAGCTCCAATGCTGGGAATAAAATTTTTCTGGAGGTTCTATCCCCTACCATATGACTCTATATCTTCAGAACAAGGCAGTGCACCAGGAGGCCCCTTGAGAATACTACCCTACGGTGCAGTGGTGCTGAAGCAGGGAAGCCCTGTTTTCACTGTATTTAGTTGGGGGTAAAAACACTCACCTTAAATTTTTTGGTATAAGTGTTTAACAACTCAACTGTGGCTCTAACTATGCTGTTTGAATCTTTCATTAATAAATGTTTTCATGGGTCTAGGGCGTTGGATATTGCAAAGCAGTTGGAAAAAAAACTGAATGGGGCAAAAAAGATCATGCTGTTGATAAGATATATTCTTGCTAAAATCCTAGAGTCTTGATTGAGAGTCCTGGCCCTGCAGCATCCTGAGCCCAATGTCTGGAGAAATGAGGCTGGGCAGAAGTGTTTGAGACTAACAGTACTCAAGTCATCCTTAAAAGCTGCCCTAGGGCTTCCCTGGTGGCGCAGTGGTTGAGAGTCCGCCTGTCGATGCAGGGGACACGGGTTCGTGCCCCAGTCCGGGAAGATCCCACATGCTGCGGAGTGGCTGAACCCGTGAGCCATGGCCGCTGAGCCTGCGCGTCCGGAGCCTGTGCTCCGCAACGGGAGAGGCCACAACAGTGAGAGGCCCGCGTACCGAGAAAAAAAAAAAAAAAAAAAAGCTGCCCTATAGAGCCCCGGAATGTGTCCACTGAATAGTGCCAATTCTCTGGAAATAACCTTATTTTATTGGCATTACAATTTCAGTGTCCTCAATGTCTCCACGGCTGCTTTGATTTAAGACATATACCCAGAGAGGAAACTAGAATTCATATTAATCTTAAGATGATCATTTTCCCACTAAATTAAGAATTTTATAGTCTGAAATGTTCTGCTAAAGGAAGGGCTCCATCAGAGGTGAATATCAGGAGGGTACGGTTCACATATATGGTAGGGGATACAAAAGCTAATATCCCTTTCCACATTTACTCTTTTTCCATTAAAAGATTTTAAGGCCTAACATAATAAATGCCTCATCATAACCAGATGTCTTAACCTGATTAATAAATTCATGATGGAGAGGAATGAATACCTTCTTTCCAGCAGGGGTGTTGGTGAGGCTTACTTCTGGCGTTGTACCAAATCAGCTGTCGGCAGCCATCGTATGCACAGGAGTATTCGTCGTCCCCAATGCCGTAGCCTTCCTGGAGGGAGAGAGGGCCCAGAAGATTAGCAAGGCTCTGCCTGCTGTGTTCTGAGAAAACAAGAGTGTATCTTTTATAACCATTAACCTGGTGGCTAGGATTCTAAGCTTTTTGGATGAAGGGAGAGAGCCTACAGTTCTTGGAAGATACCAAAATTCTGACATAGAGTCAGGATAGAGTGTGACTTCACCAACAAATTTTTCCCAAGTTTCACGTCTGTTAGTTCATTTAATTCTCATGAACCACCTTGAGGCTGGTGGTATTATATTCCATCTTAAGAGGAAATAAGGCTCAGAGAAGTCAACCAGCTTGCCCAAGGACACGTTACTAAAAAAGTCAAGTTTGGACCTTGGAATTTTCTGATTCCAAGGCTGGTGTGGGCAAACATCTTTCTCTCATGTAGTACACTTCAAAACACCCACATGCTCAGAGATTTCAAAACTGGAGACAACAGAAGGTTATAGTGGGTAATCAGCTGATAGGTATTCTGAGATATTTGAACATCACACAGGTCCTTGGCAGCTTCTTTTATTACTTACTGCCTTTTAATTATTTCACAATTATTTTATTGTTAACATAAAAGGGTAGGTGGGATCTTAAGAAATTATTTTGAGCACTTATAAGAAGAAAATAGAAAATACAGAGGAAACATGCAGATCAGACAACTGCTATCTTTAAGGCTCAATGGTGAAAGATTCTAGTGGGGAAAGGCATTGAAAATGTGGGCTGAATCCAAGTAAGATCTCAGATCCTGGTGATGGTCTGCTTATTCTATGCGACAATGCAGTGAGGAGATAGATTGGAAAAGGCCTCCAAGATGCTCCTTGACTACTCGGACCACTGAATTCGGATGAGTGTTCTCCAAAGTGAGGCTTCTGAAGTAGCTTCTGAATGCACTATTCAGACTACTCAAGAGTTAAATGAACTTGCATAAGTTCTCAGCGTAAGGCCAAGAAGATATTCACCAGTCTATTAGAAAAAACACCTTGCTATTCCTTTCAAAGCCTGAACAAATAGTAAAAACTTACTTTTTATTTGTGGGTGTTGGGGCAAAAGGCAAGCAATTCTTTTCTATCTTTCCTTTCTAATGTCCTAGGAAGTCCTCCACTGAACACTTGAAAGAAATTCCTAGAAGATTCCCAGCCACCAAGAATTGGTTAAGAGCAGACTTTACCATGCAATGTCTTCTATGCCTGGATGAATTTCACAGTAAAGTGGCATTTGGAGACAGAGCGGGAACTCTAATCATTTTAACCACAGATCAACTTCTACAGAATAAGAAGTAGGTGCCTCTGCTAAGCAGAGATACACTTTAAAAAGCCCTTTGAGCTCACATACCAAAGAGCAGTCCAGATGTACTACACCCTCTTTCAACGTGAAAACATTCCCAGCAGAACTATAACTATGGTCTCCATCAGCTGAGGCAGATAAATGAGAGAATAGTGTAGCTAGCTTGGTATTTGGGGTAATTATTTTGATCTGTCTGTTTCTGGTCACGTATACTTTAGTAATGGCAACATTACTAAAAACAAAAAAGCATTTATCCATAGTTTGTTGTTTAGGGAATATATCAACTCCTTCCCTATGTGGTGGACACCATCCTTTCTTCTGCTGTCCAGTATCCCTACCACTTCCTGCTATGGGGAATGTAATGAAGATACAGTGTCCTGCCTCCTGCTCTGGAGATGGAGGGGTAAGATGTGACCTTGGCCAACCGGACTCTCCCATCAGACACCTAGTGTCTGTGACCCCACATGGAGGAATGGTTAGGACCTTTGTGGCAGCAGTGTTGGCATCCTGGTCCCTAAAACACTGGCTGTTGTACTTCCTGTGTCTTGGTCTCTCATGCTGCCTTGGAGCCTGGCTGGTTCCCAAACCCCTCAATAGTCTGGGAGCCCCCAATAGGCTTCCAAGTCATTCATTTTCTGTTTAAGATAGCAGAGTCATTTTCTCCATGGCAAGAGGCTTCAACAGGGAAAGAAGCACGGGCTGCCTTGACCAGGGTTTGAATTCTTCGTCAGCAGTTGGAGGCTAGGTGACTTTGGGCAAGTTTCTAAATTAATTTCTTTGAACTTCATTCTCATCTTTAAATGGGAGAATAATACCTTCCCAAACTCTCAAAAAAGATTAGAGATGAGTATGTGAAAGACCTGTCACATGGTAGATGCTCATGAAAAGGAAAAAGATATTTTAGATAAGTCAAAATGCACCCTTGGAGACTTGCTCCTCCCAAACCCCCATAAAGATATACAAGATAACTATTCTCTAAGAGACCTGAACAAGAACTATCCTTTAGCTTCTCAGATTAATGATCTATGTCCGAGCCCAACACTGATCATCTTTTCAAAACCGAAGCCCAAGCAGTAGGAGTTAAAATAAGTCTATGAACAGACTTCAAATTTTTAGAAACTGCATGTATTCTAGGAATGACTTATTCCATAAAACCACAACCTATCTGTACAGGCAAAAAGATTCAGAATCACCAGAACAATGTCCATGTGAAGCAAAGTTGTAAGTATGGCAACATCATTAAAATCCTGTATTTGGGGAAAGATACATCAGACTTCACCAATTTCTAACCAACCAGTACTTGAATCAGGGAAAATGTTTCATTTTTGTTTTTGAAAGAAAGAAATTAAGTCTATCAAGCAATCTGGAGGGTAGGAAGATAGTATGTTAAGCCTCTTAACTTGAGAAGCCAAAGTTTTTGCAACTATATGGCAGTAATTAGTTTCATCCATCAGATAAAACGATCCAGCTTCATTGGCCGGTTAAAAAAAGCAATCTGCAACATTCAGTCTCAAATATACTACACTCAGACCTGCAGTGTGCTGCCAAATTAGGAGAGGCACGTTATATATCGAAGCTTTCTCCCAAGAGGAATCCACATTTCTTCTAGTTCCCAAACAAATCTTTACTTCCAAATGAGACTAGCTACTTCTCTGAGACTCTCCCCATTTTCAAATGCAAAGAACACAACTATGGTAGAATAGGAAGGGGACTGAATTCTAGCCCTAGTTTCTTTTTGTCCCAGTCTTGGTCTCAATTTTCTCATCTGTGAAATGGAAACTGTGACAGTAAAAACTGTTGTGGGAATCGGATGATAGGCTCTAAAATGAAGGTGATCTGGAAATTAAGATTGTTTTTTAAGTCCTAAAAAATCTTCTTGAGGACATCATTTGGGGCAGGCTGTCAGTGTAACTGATACTGTCTTCTTTAAATTAGTGCCCAAGTTGGGCACAAAGACTAACTGGCATTGTTCTCCAGACCCACTTACTTCTGACTACATGGTGCCACAAAAAAGCCCCATTCTTCCAGGTTTTAATTAAGGCCTAGTGGACTAGGAGGCGCTGCATCAGGGAAGGTTCCCAACAAAGCAATGGCAGACTGGGGTCCAGTTTTCCATCCTGGACAAAAATCCAGACCTGACCTCTCCCTGGGCCCTCTTCCTCCAATTTGTCTCTTTCCAGCAAGGAGTTTAGTAAAATGCCATGAACAATTCCAGGATGCTGTACAGCCTTGTTGAAAGGGCACTTTAGAAACTAGCTTTATGGGAGGCAAGTTTAGTTTGATTTTGTTGCATCACTTCTAAAACCCATCCTAGGACCTTACATATGGGATGGGAGGCTATTATTTAGATTTACATAAAAAAAAATCTAAGGGACTTTTCCCAGCTCAAGGGGTAAAAATCATATGTCCACAAAATATTCCTGATCAAAACTGGATTAATTCCAAACAGCTTATAATATGACTATGAGAAGAAAGCCGATTGGGTTGGGCATTAAAAGGGTATAAAGTGGCAAGAAATTAACATTTGTAGGAAAGCGAAGAACCCCAACCTCTCACACCCAGGTAGAGGCAGCCCAATTCTGCTTCCTCTCGTGGATTTAATTTTCCCTTATAAATTACAACTTTGCAGAGCAAAAGATAAATACTGAATATTGAAAACAAATGTGCCTACTAATTACAAGGTAAAAGTAAAGTAAGAGGAGTCAAGACAACATTTAGTATTTTATGAAAGGAATAGAATTCCTACAAAGTTCCTAAAGCTTAAATGCAAGGTAAAAACCATCACTGGACCCAATATAAAGACTGAGCCAAAGATGTGGCTGGGGCTGGAGCAGAGCCTAAAAAGAAAAAGAGGGGCTTCCCTGGTGGCGCAGCGGTCAAGAATCCGCCTGCCAGTGCAGGGGACACGGGTTCGAGCCCTGGTCCGGGAAGATCCCACACGCCGCGGAGCAACTAAGCCTGTGTGCCACAGCTACTGAGCCTGCACTCTACAGCCTGCGAGCCACAACTATTGAAGCCCGTGCGCCACAACTACTAAAGCCCGCACGCCTAGAGCCCGTGCTCCACAGCAAGAGGAGCCACCCCAACGATGAGTAGCACCCCCCGGCTGCAACTAGAGAAAAGCCCACACGCAGCAACAAAGACCCAATGCAGCCAAAAACAAAATAAATTAATTAATTTAAAAAAAAAAAAGGAAAAAGAGCATGTCTAAACTCTGGGTGGAAGATTAACATGAACTTAAAACTTGAGGGGAAAAAAACAGCTGAGGAGCAATTTCACCTGTGTTTTCCTATTTCTAAATCAGTTTAGAAAACCACTGTTAGGGATTTGGCACCATGTGATTCAGCCCAAGGAACGATTATAGTGCAAAACTATCTGAAAAATGAGTATCCGCCACCCACTCGCCAAAAAAACTGCTGCTGCTCTCATCCGCACAGGTTTCCAAGGTACTCACATGATTGAGAAATTTGCTGTCTCGTGTGGCCCAGCCGATCTGCATGACACCAGAAGTGACCACTGTTACTTCGTAGTACCACACCCCAGCATCCACACAAAAGGTGCAGCGCACACTTTCAAAAGAAGAGGCATCACAACGCGCCTGGCAAAATCAAAGAGCATGGCAGTCCACCATCAATGCCTGAAGACCACCAGAGATAACCGACTGCTCAGAAGGTAGAATCTATTCTTCCTCATTAAAGCTCCTGGTGGACTACTGTCTTCTTCCCTGTGCATTCTCAGTGGCAAAAAGTACAAAACTGAAGGAAGGACACTCTCTTTTATAGTTTAATTTCCAGGGAGTTCCAGATTGAAAGGATTGGAAGACCTCAAAGTAAGAATTAGTGAAGGCTACTGGCTTCATTTTTTAAGTACTTACAGAGCTTTGCTCTTATAGTACAATCTTTTCCAAATGCATAAACATTGCCTTAACATGTACTTGTTAGGGAGGGAGATGAGGGAGAGAAGGATATTGAAGTGTATAAGATGGAGTACCTAAAAATAATCTAAAGCAGAAAACTACGTAAAGCATTTGGCAAGATGTAAGATCAAAGAACCTATTTGCGGCCATTCTTCAAACGGCTCTTTAATCTTGACATGTCTAGTGCCTAATGGTACCTTCCTGTATGTAGCGGCTCTTTCATTAACCTTCACCCCCAAATGAGCAACATTTTCAACATACAGGGAGAAGGTGAAGCTCTAGACGGAATACAATTGGTTATGCAGGGATTTAAAAAAGGAAGGAAGGGCCTCTTTTAGAAACACTAGTCTTTGTACCTTTAACTGCATAAAATGGCAGAGATGAAAATCAGACATATTTAAACCAGTCAATAAACATTATAGCATGTACTATATGTATAGGACTATGTTAGATATGAAAGAGTAAATAATATCCCAAACATGCTCTCCCCCTCACTTCTACCTCTAAACACTCTTTGAGTATGGAGAAAACTTCCATCTATTTTGCAAGGATTGCTTTTGTTCAGAACCAGGGCACGAAAATGAGGACAAGATTTTCTCCCCAGAATGGTCCGTCTATGGAAGCTTTACCTCCAAGCCATGAGGCGAGATCTTCAGGTACTCGCTGACATCGTTGCTATTTAGCATGGCCTTAATGCTATTCAAGTCCACTTTCTCATAGGTCAGCTGCCTACCTTCTTTTAAAACTGCAAAAGAAAAAGTGGGCACATTTCTAAGGCAGGCTGTTGTGGAGAAAAAAGCTACTGTCATCGCTAGTTGCCATTCTAGTTAAGAAGTGGAGGTGCTCACAAATGGCAGAATTGGTAGACTTATGACCTTAGCTTTGCTGCTACACTGCCATATGAAGATTAATTAAGCAAATGCTATTAAGGCAGCACTGCTAGGTTTATATTTCTGTTCCCTATAGTCATTATTTTGCAGGCAGCAAAATCCAAATGGTACTTTTTCAGAATTATTCTTTAACTGGCACTACACAGGCTTAAATTATTCTTTAAATGGCACTGAGCTACTCCCCATAATGCTGCAGTAGGAGCAGAGGGGTCACATGTCCAACTGTGCTTTAGCACAGTGCTACCTGTGGGAGGGGGAGTGAGGACAGAGCAGTAATGTAGTTTTAGTTCTTGCAGCTCTTGGAGGAGAAAAAGAAAAGTTGGGAGCAACTCTCACGGTATAGGTAAGACATGACTTGAGTTTTGAAGAGCAAAGTTGGGACAGAGAGAAGAGTAAAGAGGGAATTCCAAGTGAGGGGAACATGCCCAGGCGTAGGAATGATTGGGAACTGCTTGTAGGACAGTGAGAAGAGTTTGTGTTGGAAAGAGTTGATTAGACAGTGGCATCTGATTAATGGCCTGGATGCAGGAGGAAACAGGTGACCAGTAAAAGTTTTTGAACAGGAGAGTGCTGCAATTAGAAGCATTCCATCTAATAGTCTGAAGAGTTCCTAGGATACTTTACTGCTAGAATACAGCCAACCTACCAGTAGAGGACCTTATATGGAAAAACTCACACTCACTGTCACAAAATAAAGACCTGTGATCCTATTTAAGAAGTGGATTTGGAAATGAAAACAGGAATTTTAATAAAGGACAACTCCTACTTACAGAGATTGTCTAAGCTCCACTGGGCACAGAAACCAACTTGACGTTTCAGATAATCAGGATCATCAGCCCAGGACTCTAATGTGACAAGCCGGTCACTAATACTGGATTCAGATATAGTCAATTTATTTTCACCTGTTGGGAAGACATAAACCTTAAATTAACCATGAAAGAGTAGGATGATTTGCTGGGTAGATTAATGGAGGGAAAGAGTAAGGAGAGACAATTAGAGAATCTGGAAACTATAATAATGACAAAGCCCAAGAGCTCTATTTTCTAGAAAGAAGCAACATGATCACTAAATTTTTAGCTATAAAAAGTGGGTAATCACGGTCACCAAATTTTGATTCTTTATATATATATATATATATATATATATATATACACACACACACACACATATATGTATATATTTTTTAACTTCTTTATGGGAGTATAACTGCTTTACAATGGTGTGTTAGTTTCTGCTGTATAACAAAGTGAATCAGCTATACATATACATATATCCCCATATCTCCTCCCTCTTGGGTCTCCCTCCCACCCTCCCTATCCCACCCCTCTAGGTGGTGACATAGCACCAAGCTGATCTCCCTGTGCTATGTGGCTGCTTCCCACTAGCTATCTGTTTTACATTTGGTAGTGTATATATGTCCATGCCACTCTCTCACTTCATCCCAGGTTACCCTTCCCCCTCCCCGTGTCCTCAAGTCCATACTCTACGTCTGCGTCTTTATTCCTGTCCTCACACTCACTGTCACAAAATAAAGACCTGTGATCCTATTTAAGAAGTGGATTTGGAAATGAAAACAGGAATTTTAATAAAGGACAACTCCTACTTACAGAGATTGTCTAAGCTCCACTGGGCACAGAAACCAACTTGACGTTTCAGATAATCAGGATCATCAGCCCAGGACTCTAATGTGACAAGCCGGTCACTAATACTGGATTCAGATATAGTCAATTTATTTTCACCTGTTGGGAAGACATAAACCTTAAATTAACCATGAAAGAGTAGGATGATTTGCTGGGTAGATTAATGGAGGGAAAGAGTAAGGAGAGACAATTAGAGAATCTGGAAACTATAATAATGACAAAGCCCAAGAGCTCTATTTTCTAGAAAGAAGCAACATGATCACTAAATTTTTAGCTATAAAAAGTGGGTAATCACGGTCACCAAATTTTGATTCTTTATATATATATATATATATATATATATATATATACACACACACACACACATATATGTATATATTTTTTAACTTCTTTATGGGAGTATAACTGCTTTACAATGGTGTGTTAGTTTCTGCTGTATAACAAAGTGAATCAGCTATACATATACATATATCCCCATATCTCCTCCCTCTTGGGTCTCCCTCCCACCCTCCCTATCCCACCCCTCTAGGTGGTGACATAGCACCAAGCTGATCTCCCTGTGCTATGTGGCTGCTTCCCACTAGCTATCTGTTTTACATTTGGTAGTGTATATATGTCCATGCCACTCTCTCACTTCATCCCAGGTTACCCTTCCCCCTCCCCGTGTCCTCAAGTCCATACTCTACGTCTGCGTCTTTATTCCTGTCCTGCCCCTAGGCTCTTCAAAACCATTAAGTTTTGATTCTTTAGGTGAGAAAACTCTTGCCTTTGTCACTGTTACATCTTACTGGCTTTGAGATGTTTACCCAGACAAATCAGACTGTATGCATGCTTATTTATTTATTTGGCTGTGCCACACGGCTTGAGGGATCTTAGTTCCCCAAGCGGGGATTGAACCTGGGGTTACGGCAGTGAAAGCCCAGAATCCTAACCACCAGGCCACCAGGGAATTCCCCAGAATGTATGCATGTTTGATGGGGTTCAAAAGTATCAGCTCATCCAGTAACTATGAAAAATAAGAGTTTTAACAAGCGATATAGATCATTAATATAAGAAGTCACTATACCTACTTGTCTGTGCAAACTTTTCCAGTGCGATAAGTGCAAAAAGCATGACTGTGGGGTGGGACTGTAATTTCTGAAAGACAACAAAAGGTAAAAAAAAAAAGAAAAAAAAAAATCATTGCCCTGCAGAGGCGGCAAGTTATCAATTTCCTCTTCTTACCCAATGTGAGCTAGATTTTTTTTTGGAGCAGTAGGAAAAGTTTTACTCATTCAAGTCCATGATTATCCATTTGCTAATATTGTTAGTAATAAACCAAGATAGAGTCTCTTAAAATCTTATATTATTTTCTTGAAGTTACTGTGTTCGTTTATAGATATGGAAATTTCAAAAGTATCTTATTAAATGTACTATGTTATTTTACTTAGTAACATTTATATATTAAAGCTTTGTTAAATAAAATCATGCTGATTCTTATATTCCTTTAAGCAAGCCAAACAGAAGCCCAGAAATATAGCTAAAAATGGCTTTTTATTCAGAACCCTAAAAGGAGCCATTCATCACTACCAAGTTCCAAAATTATCAATAATGAAATTAACAACTCATGGCTTCATTTTCAATCTGTTCTCTGAAAGGAATTCTACAAATGCTGATGGTAGGTGGGAGAGAGCAACAAGTGAGCTCTTTCTGTTACATTTAAGTTCATGTCACATGTGTTCACATTTGAAGGAAGGTCTATCTGCTTAACATCGTATCTCCTCACAGCCATCCTTCCCCACAGCTATGCTAGGTGCCTGCAAAAGAGCTCTAGAACAACAGATGATTTCCACTCACTTTTCTGGTGCCCAACTGGGTTCTGCAGAGCTCATGTAACCATCGCCCTTCCTTGCTGCAAAGCCTGTTTAGCACCGTGCTTCTTGCCACATCCATCCTCAATCCCTCTGTCTGGTTTTTCAGGCCCTGAGCCCTCCCCACCAGGCTACTAAGTCTATGTCCTCCTGTCTCTGAACACTGTCTTCTGATCAGATAATTCTCCATAATATGCTGGGAACATGGCCATTTCTGGCTCTGGGCTTCTGCCGGTGATGTGACCTTAGCCAAGAAACCCATTTCTTCCTCCTGTGTGCACAAACAAATCCTAGCCCTGTGGTGTGACCCAGCTGAGGTCCCACCTTCATCAGGAAGTCTGCCTCCCATGACTCCCAGCCGCCTCCACCCGTTTCTCCCACCTCCCAACCACCTTCTCAGAACCCTTGGCACTTGGTCTGAAGGAAGCTATTTTGCCCTTGATCATATCCTGTCATAAAATGGAGGCTAATTATCTTGTCTGAGTAGTCTTGTTCCCCTAACCAGGAAACTGCTTGAGGGCAAAGGACTGTTAGACTACTTCTGTATCCCTACAGTGCTTACTTAGCATAGTGTTAAGTGTTTTAAGTATGTATCATACAGGTCCTGAAAAATAGGGTCTTTCAGATTTTGAAAAAAGGCCAATGCACAGTAGGCCTGCAAAAATAACTTTAAAAAACACAGACCAGTCAAGACTGTAGTCAAGCAGTGTGAGAAATCTGATAGCACAGCCTTGGCAAACCACAAGCTTCACAGACGATATATCAAATACTCAACAATAGTTTTAAGAGCAGTAGTGGTGGGAGGGATGGAGGAACAGAGATTTATATACACTGGGAATCTGACCTCAGTTTCCTGGCCTGGAATGCCATGTAATTTTGTTTCCACTGTGGAGGTTCCCACTACCATTTGGCAGACTCTAAGGACGCACACAAAAAAAGCCAATCATAGCACCTATCTTATGACTAAATTTAAAACCAGACCAACTCAGCTGTTTTTGCTTGCAATAAATTCCTATCCTGCCCTTACTTTTTTTTTAAACACAGGAAGGAATAGATAAACACTCAGGAAACACCTGCAAATAAAATTTATAGCTGATTCCATTCTCTGTGCCAGTGGCTAAGTGGGCAATTTTAGAAAAATGCACAATTCTAGATGACTAAGAATAAGTAGCTTTGATGTCTCACTTACCAGACACTGTAGCAAATATTCCAGTATTCCTGGGCTAAGTAAACCTATACTTGCAGGACCTAGATGAATACAACAAACACTGGATATAATTAAATGTGTTACATTATTTTGAATTTGTAACTAATACCAATAAAATTGTACAGCTCTTTTACAAAGTACTCTCATGTGCATTATCTTATTCAAGTCTCCTGCTTAAGGTAGGGAATAGTACTATCCCCATTTCACAGTTGAGCAACTGAGCCCACTTCTGAGACACACTCCTGAAGTGACTTACTCCAGGGCACTTGGGGAGCACATGGCAGAGGCTGAACCAATACCCATGTTTTGATTTCTAATCCATCGTTTCTTCCACCATAAATGATACAACTAGCTGGGTTATTCACCTATACTTTGATGTTAACTTTCCTAAAATGGGTAACATTCACAGACAAGTAAAAAATCTGCTTGTCTTCTCAGGAATTGCTCCAATTTAAAGTTCCTTTTCTTCTTCCCCTACCGAATATGTCTCTATTGCCTAGCTAAACTTTATAAAGTGTGTGTATATGTATATTACATATTACATACAATCTTTATTTCTCATATGAGCTTAGCCTTTTCTCTTATTTTTAATTTTAAAGCAAATAAGGAAAACTTTTTCTTTTAAATTTCCCTTTGAAAGTCCTCAAAGCTAAATTAGTTTGCATTTACCTCTGTGGCCTTGAGTAATTTTTTTCCAGTTAGACCCTGTTGCTCAATTTTATTTTATTTTTTTAGAGACACTTCTTTCTGGTAAAGCAGGTTTGAGCGAAGACCTGCAGTGCCATCTTCCCCTTGATGTTAAACAACTTAAGATCTTCCTTGGTGGAGCTTCCCAGAGTTACCTGCTAGTTTCTCAGCCAAGCAGCCTAGGACTGCAGATGTGTTCCTGTGTTTGGCAGGATGACCTGAGTCCTGGCAAGCTACTTCTCCATTTAAGTTAAGAATTTCAGTCAATTTCTGGAGTGCATCCTAAAAACAAAAATGTACAAACGGATTTGATAAATATATTACTTAGGTTTTTTTTCTCAAGGTAATTCTTTGACACAAAAGCAATAACCACGTGTTAAATTAACTCAGAATGACCATACAAAAATGATATAATATAGCCACAGGATACCATTATTGATGGGAAATATTATTTGATCAACCTGAAAGTTTTCTTAAATGAATTGCTAGATTCCATTTCATTCAAAATGTACCAGTTGTATCAAATATATGCTATATACTCGAGTCGTTAAACAGACTAAATCCACCCAAATGCCAGTATGATTGATAACAATAGGGCCTGGTGATACTGAAGTAAAAAGTTTCTTACAAAATTTTTTTTTTATCAATCAAGAACAAATATCACCCGAATTTTAAAGGAAAAGACTTTAAAAGACTAGGCAAAGGTCAATTCACCAGTGACAAGGCCAGAGACTTTTCCCTCTGTCCATGTTTTCCATGTTAGGCCCAAATGTCTGAGGCTTAAACAAATGAAAGATGCCAGAATCCTAAATTTTTAAAAAAGGATTCCATAGACCATATGGAATAAGGCAATGAAAGTTAGATACTTTCGTTCTACATAAGGGATAATCAAAGTTATGCCAATATTTAACATGTTTAAGACTCAGAAGCGCTTTTGGTATAACAGTGTTTTCTCTTAATAGAAAATGTTTAAAAAACTTTTGTTATGAGGAAATTGTTTGGAGAGAGATAAGAACATCAGCTCAGCAACTGAACATTCTTTTCTAGTTTCAAAGATTGCCATTTCAGATATAAATGCTTCCATTTTTAACATTTTTAAAATTTTAAACTAAAGTTTTAGAGTAAGCTATTGACAGAAAGAGGATGTAGCAATTTATTAGTAATAAAAAACAAGTTTACATAATGAAATTAATATTAAATAAAACAGACCCAAAACATATAAAAAGAAATGCATTATATCAAATGTTCGTTGTGGTCATTCATCCTGTGTTTAAGCGTAGATGTCAGTTTCATAAAAGATAAGTATTAACTTACTTTAGTGGGCAATGGACATTCATCTAGTAATAATGTTATAACAGCTGGTCCCAGTGGATCTTCCAATGGAATAACTCTAATTAAAGACTGGACAACGTCCAACCATCCTTCATCTAGGACCAAATCAAGAAGATTATACGATGGAGCCATATTTTAAAAATGTGAAAATATATAACTTACAACACAAGATGACTTCACATTAAAATAGAAACATCTTGGAAAATAGAAACATCCTGTGGCTTTTAAGCAGCTAGTATTTGGCATGGACATGGTCATCAATTGCTAGTCATCACAGTAGAGACAAAGAATCCTAACTTACAGGAGTCTGGTGATTTGGGGGTATCTTTATTTGAAGAAAATTTAAGCTATGGTTCTGGGTTCTCCAATTATGATTAAATAGTTTCCAGCATCTTATTTATGACATAGGAGTTAACTGAGAAGATTAAGTATCTGAAACAGTTGGCTCTATTTTCAGAATGACATTTAGGAAATTGAGGGACAAAAAAATTATCCTCCCCATTCTAGAAAAGTTATAGTCGAAGATCTGTCAATGCCAAAAATAATTTTATTTTAATAATTTTAGTGAGCTAAAACCATTACTGAAATATGCAGCATATACTCAGGATACAATACAGTGCTTATTAATTATTGTCCTAATACAAGAAAATTTCCATAGACTAAGGGGTTTTTTCTTCATCATGTGTGTTAAGTATTTTTGAAGTCTTTTAGTAAAAAAAAAAAAAAAGTGGCTACACTTCTTCATGATCATTAATTAGGAAGTATTTTAGAAAACTTAAAAAATACCTGTTTCTGCCATTTCGTGCAATGTAATCATTGAATAGGGAGGTTCCTGATCACTGAAAAACAAACATTCAAGACATCAAACTTGAAGAAATAAGAAATGACAATTTCAAATAAAAGTTCAAACTGGAAGTGTGGGGGTAGGAAGAGAAAGAAATGTACATGAGTGAGCGTAGAGAAAGAGATGGAGGAGACAACGAGAGCTATAATCTATAAGGACAAACGCACACAACGTGTGCTCATTTCCAAGGTTACTGTCTATGATGGCCCACAAATAAAATGGGCACAAGGGCACATGAAAGGACCACCATGTAGCCTGAAGTCAAAGCATGGGACTAATACTGGAGCCCAGAGCCCACTTTCAGCTTTACCTCTAGTGGCCCAATGCCAATAGAGACAAGCCAGGGAGGCCAACATCATCTTCCTCATATGTACCTCAAAGAATCACCAGGAAGGGAGATGACAATCCCAAATGAGGACTTACAGAAGCAAGGGCCTACGTAACATCTTCATTTTTAAGTGTTCTTCTGGTAAATATCACTATGTGCTTAAATTTCATAAAATGGTGTTAGAAGAAAAAGAAACCAAACTTAATTAAGGAGCTACTTAATCTTCTAGTCACTGCTCTAAAATGGCATTTTCCCCTTAATTCAGTGGATTTTCAAACTGTGATCTCAGGAATCCAAAGAGGTGCTTTAGGGGAACTTTTAATAATGAATGAAATATTTCCCATCAATGATAATCTAATTAGTTAAGGAGTATATTCACTGCTTATTTGTTTACATATTGTGGCTCTCTGTTTCACTATGAAAAAAACAAAAACAAACTATTGTCTTCAATCTTTTAATCCACAGAATAACCTTGCAATATGAGAATTACTAAATTCATTTCAGGTACTCATTAGGTGCCGGTGTTTGACACATCCTGTGCCTTTTCATAATAAGGGAAAATTCTTATTTAAAAGAATTGTCTTAAATGATATAACTAACTGATACAAATGTTGCTCTGGGGCAATCTGGCAATAATGAAATTAAGTATGCATATACTCAACAATGCTAGAGAAATTATTACACAGGTTCATATGAGGTTATTTGCTGCAATCCTATTTGTAGGAACAAAAAATTTAGAAGTAGTAACCTAAGTGACTGTCACCAGATTATATGATAATAAAATATAGTACTTTTGAGCATACAAAGGAATACTCTGTAGCAGTAAGAAGCAGTTGTAGCTTTATATACAGCAACATAGGTCTCAAATATAATGTTGAGAGAAGTTAAAACCAAAGAGACTTCTCTGTTATGTAAAATTTTAAAATCATACACAAAACAATATTTATAAACTTCCTATACAGACATAAACAAACATATGCCAGGCATATTGGAAGAACATACCTTAAATTCAGTAGAATGATTACCTAATGATATTTGGAGGTGGGTGGTAAAAAGGACAATGGGATTAAGGAAGAGGGGCAAACTAATAAAAATATGACAAGGTCAGTGACCAATAAGGAATATGAGGACCTGAATTCTATACAGACACACTTAAAGGACATACACATCCCTACACTCAAAATAACAAGATAAAATTCTTTGCGGAACAGAAATAGAGCAGAAACTTGCAGTGGGAGGCAAAAGCTAAAGTCATAAGACTACTGGGCTCTGGGTCAAGAACTAGACAGAGGTCACCAGGAGCTTTATGCCAGCAAGGCAGGTAATGGGGACCAAAACCCCACCTGTGCAAGTGATGGAGCAGACTCACCAAATAAAGTGGGAACAGAGTACCGCTCTCAGTGAAAGGAGCTGCAAAGCTCTGAATGATAATCTGAGCTGCAACCGGTATAAACCTGCAAGTCTCCGGTGACAGAAAAAGGCAGAGAAAGCCATGCAGCAGGACCTGGGCTTCTTACAGTGGGATGGGAACTCAGAACCACCACTTTTAGGTTCAGCTGTGGACTGAAGGTCCCTGAGACCCAGATGAAGACAACAAAAGTGACAGAGAGAAAGGGAAAAAAAGACAGGGAACACACACAAACACTCACACACACACACACACACACACACACACACACACACACACACACACAGAGACAAAAATGCTGCAGACATAGAGTGTCAAAAAAACTTCCATCAGGAGGAGCCTGCAAATTAAAATTCCAAAGTTATGAGAATAACATTAATACCATTAGCAATCTGAGGGTAAAGTTACTACCAAAAAAAAAAAGCAAATAATCAAACTTCAAAATGATTTTAAAATAAGTGTATTTCAAGTGTATTTCCTATAGCAGGTCTCTCACTATGCCATTAAGAACTGTACTGTCCTCTCAAATCAAGGTCATCCTCTCCTAAGTAACAAGGAGAGAGGAGAACAATAAATATAGGTCATTTTATAATTGGAATATCTGCATACACCCTTTTACATATATTCTTACTAAGCCCATCTGTCCTGTCTTTTATGTTTAGTTTTAATAGCCTTATAAACTTCGCAGGTTAAGAAATTCTTTTCTTTAGCAGTTTAAAAAAAATAAGCTGTGTAACTATGTTTACAAACTGTCTGAACCCCGTTTTGCCATTATATTCTCCAACATGTCCCTTCATATGTGCTCTGCATCTGCCTAATTTCTCAGAACAGTTTTTTTTTTTTTTTAAGCAGAGGTCTTCTTAGAAGCCCATATGATTTAAATTTATTTATTTATTTATTTATTTATTTATGGCTGTGTTGGGTCTTCGTTTCTGTGTGAGGGCTTTCTCTAGTTGTGGCAAGCGGGGGCCACTCTTCATCATGGTGCTCGGGCCTCTCACCATCGCGGCCTCTCTTGTTACGGAGCACAGGCTCCAGACGCGCAGGCTCAGTAATTGTGGCTCACGGGCCCAGTTGCTCCGCGGCATGTGGGATCTTCCCAGACCAGGGCTCGAACCTGTGTCCCCGGCATTGGCAGGCAGATTCTCAACCACTGTGCCACCAGGGAAGCCTGAGTTTTAACTATAATTCAGTACAAACAGGTTTAAGGTAAAAGTTAGGCTGTTATTCAAGTGTACACTACTTGCCTCACATAAGTAGATTATGTGCTTTAGCAACAAGTTCTCTTATAATTTGTAATATTTTCCTGAAGGTTGGAAATAAAGCTTCTCCTGCTTTGCCCCCACACTCTCTTAATCACACTTTAAAAAAATACAGCAAAGTCTATTCTGTACCTGTTTTTCCAATGGGCTTAAATAACACTGCTGTGGTTTACTTCCCTACTTGGGAAGGACAACTTTTCATTACAATTTCACAGCACGTTTTAAATGTCACTGTGAAGAAACTTTACATAACAGCTTCTAGACTCTTCCTTGAATTTAGAGGATGTAAATGGCATAGATTTATATTCAACAGATATTTCCCACAAACATATAAAGAATACATTAAATTAATTCAGGTACCAGAACTACTTCAAAGGCAGGTTTTAGTAAACGTAGGAAGGCCTTTCTGAATTGGTTATGGTGAATATTTGTAAGAACTACCTTCCCCCAGCATGCACTATGGCAGATAGAAAAATATGCAAAATAAATTTATTTCTATGAGGAAAAAAAATACCTCAGAATAATATGCACAGGTATACCTTGCTTTATGCTATACTTTCTCAGGAATAAACAAAACTGTGTTTTTATAAATGTGATTATCAAATATTTAGATACTTAAATATATAATACTAGCTGACCCTGAAGCAAAAAGAACCCAGATAGAACTTAAAAAAAAAATACTGTCTTCTATTGAGCAATTGTTACATGCAAGGCACCATACTAGATGCTTTATATATATTTTATCATGATAAACCTTGTAAGAAAGGTATTATTCTCCTTTTATAGATGAGGAATCTGAGGCTTAAAAGAAGTAATTTACTCAGTGTCATGTAGCTAGTTAAGGGGCTGGGCTAGAATTTGAACCTTTGTCCACCATGGTTCTAAAACTTACTCCTAACTACTGTGCTATAGGGTTAAGTTAAAATATTTTTTTCAACTTGAACAGTGCCCTTTAATTTCACTGTTATTTAATCTGGGATTTCGTACTTAGACAAAGCAGAGGGGAAAACAAAACAGGTACAGGTGTGTCCTGCAGTGTCTTTTAATTTACAAGCTTCCCAAATGGATCTAAGAGGGCCAACTAAGGGATAAAAAAGAGGGAGGAGGATGGAAGCTCTCCTCGACTTAAGTCCTTCCATTGCCAACGGAAGTTGCATGCAGCTATGCTCTTGGTAAAACAACTCATCTTGAATTTCTGGTCAGTGGAGTAGACAGTCAAACAAGGTAAGAGTGAGTCTTTGTGAAACCATTACCTCTTGTAACTTCAACACAAACTCACTCCATACTGACTACGTTCCCTAATAAAGATCATAGCTTTAAATAGTGTTTTCTGCTACAGAAATGTTTACACATTTCCCGACCAGTGTAGATGTTAGCAAGTAAAAACATCAAACCTTATAATTTACTCTGCCATCAGAGGAGAAACAAAATATTCTCCCCTTGACCTATGAGCAACAAGGCTTGGCGAATATATCCTAATGAAGCGAAGGAGTCCAAAAGTTATGGTTCCTGGCAGAAGGCTTTTCATTAGATAGGAGGTGACCGTGAGCCAGATACTTACTTATCTACAAGAGTCCGTATGACTGCCAGTGTGTCCAGCACTAGCCCGTCTACATTTTGTTTCTTTCTCCTTGGCTCGTGAGGTCCTCGGCCCCTCCTTGGTGGCCGAACAGGGTCCCGGGGTTGGCTCCTCATGTCAGCAGTGGGTACTGCACTGTTATCGGCCTGCTGCTGCTGGGTGTCAACGCTGTCTTCTGCTCCACTGTCGTCTCGGCAGATACAGGAATTACCCATGGTAGCAGTGGCACCTCTAGTCCCCAGGAAGCGGGCTATGTGCTCCTCAAGAGTCAACAGCAGACCCTGGCCAAGGCTTCTGCTCGCTAAGAACACAGCCCAACCAAAGATAATCATTTAGATAGTTTTCAGTTTTCCAAGTACTGTTGTCATAATCTGGATTTGAGGAACCTGCATTCTATTTATTTTTAACAACTGAACGCTGAACAAAGTTGCAGAGTTGATCTCCAACATTATCAATTACAAGGAATCCTGGTCATCCAGTGGCAGTTCTAAAAGAAAAAATGAAAAGGAAAATGAATAAAAGATTCTCGCCTACTCAATTACTCAAACTTTCCTAGTTTGATATTATATATATTAGGATTACAATGAAGAATCATCTTCGGTTATTTTTATAGGTTTCTGATGCAAAGAGGTGTCTTTATATAAGAATTAACAACCAGTGATTCCTTTCTATCATTATAGTATAAAGTTGATTGCTGAACTATACCCTTGTAAACCACAGGAGTTACCATAGATTAAAAAAAAAAAATCTCTATCGATACAGAAATACATGAGAAGAATGTGTGCAACTGTTTTAAGGGCTCCTTTTGTGGATTTAAAAAAATTGTCTCCTTTCTTAATTTAAGTGTATGAGAAATTTTAATATGTTTCAAATAAAACTATCTAATTACAGATGTTCATCTACATGGGGAAGGATGGCTACATGTATATGTATGGCTGAGTCACTTTGCTGTACACCTGAAACTGTAACAATGCTGTTGATCTGCTATACTCCAATATAAAATAAAAAGTTTAAAAAAAGAACAGAAAAAAAAAGGTTATGATACCAATGTGATAGCACCCACTTTATAACAAGAATAATAAAAGGATAGAGTGTGCTGTTTAAATTACCCAAACTGCATAGATTTCCCATTTGGAGGCACTCTTGAGAATTTACAGAAATCATATAAGTAGTTACAGAGTTTTTCTGTTATGTAAGCAAGACTCTGTTTTGGGGAAGGTAAATATATATCACAAGGTTACATTTTCACAATGATAAGTCTGTTGCACACAACTGCTGCAAAGTTAAGAACAGGGATGCACCAATGATCTTTGTCTGAGCACCTCATATCAGGCACCAGGCTGGCACTGGGAGAATAAAGATGAACAAGATACAGTCCCCATCCTCCAGGAATTTGTGGATGGCCATTCTCATCCCACACAGCATGTTTATAATTAAAAAAAAAAAAAGCCTAATGATAGAGCCACCTCTTCATTAAGCTGAGGAAATCTGGTTACGTGTAAAAAGAAGTAAAGATTTGGAAGCAGGAGACTAACGTGGGGCTGGTAGCAAAAAGTAAAAAATCATGTTGAGACCTGAAGACTAGGACCCATACGGACACAAACAGACACATAAGGATTAGAGACTGGTACACAAGGATTAGAGACTGGTAGTCTCTACTCAACATTTGGCTATTTACAATTACATCCTCATATCTTGAGCACTGGCTCAGAAATAGATATAAATAAAATAATTTAGTGGGATCAGAAGCAAGAGAAAACTTATTTCTGTTATTTTGGACAGATTTGTAGTAAATTCTTTTAAATATCTGCCCAGTCTAATTACTGCTCATAGGGGAAAAATGTAAGGGAAAAAATATATATATAATATTTAATCTAATCTAATATGTAGAGAGGGGGAGGGACAGGGTAAGGGAGGGAGGGAAGGAGAGGAGAGAGGAGAGGCAATGGATAGACATTATCTCCCTCCAGACTACCAAGACGGCAATGGCTGAGCCAAGCAATACCACAGATGTTCCTGGTTCTCCCAAAATAGTCAGGCTGTCTTCCAAAATTAGGGAGGTTGTACTTTAAAGGATGTGACTGAAGTATAGGTAGGAATATGATGCAAGGATTCAGCTGAAAATAACCTTTTAAAAGAGAACACAGTGGGAATTCCCTGGTGGTCTAGTGGTTAGGATTCGGCGCTTTCACTGCTGTGGCCCGGGATCAATCCCTGGTCCGGGTTCAATCCCTGTTTGGGGGACTGAGATCCTGCAAGCCGTGTGGCACAGCCAAAAATAAATTAAAAATAAATAAATAAAAGAGAACACATTCTAAAATAGCAAAGAGTGGAAGTAATACCATACCATTCTCATCACTGCAGGGACCAGGGTATATATTCCCTCCAGAGGGTAGATAACCAATAGATTTCAATGCTTAAAAGGAGACAGCAATCAGAAATAACTCTTTTAAAGGGTCCTTGGTATAAATTTCTGTTGATCTTATAAATTATGCTGGTTTCTGAGAAAGACCAAAATGTAACATTTAAGAAGTGATGCTTTGGAACTTCCCTGGTGGTACAGTGGATAAGACTCCGTGCTCCCAATGCAAGGGGCTCGGGTTCAATCCCTGGTCAGGGAACTAGATCTCACATGCATGCCGCATCTAAAGAGTTCGTATGCCGCAACTAAGGAGCCTGAGAGCTGCAACTAAGACCCGGCACAACCAAATAAAATTAAAAAAAAAAAAAGAAGTGGTAAAATCTTAAAGACAGCAAACATTAGGTTAAAAAAAAAAAGTGATGCTTTGGCCCTTCTCACAAGAAAGTCCACAGAGAAGGCACTGCTGGAACAATTTGGATGACAGGAGGTAAGAATCCAAGGTTTCTGGCAGGTCTGCCACTGGGCAGTAGCCTAGCTAATGTCACTTCTTCGAAATCTTAAATTATTAGATTAAAATATTTTCATCCATTGATATATTTTTTTTTTTTTTTTTTTTTTTTTTTTTTTTTTGCGGTACGCGGGCCTCTCACTGTCGTGGCCTCTCCCGTTTCGGAGCACAGGCTCCGGACGCGCAGGCTCAGCGGCCATGGCTCACGGGCCCAGCCGCTCCGCGCCACGTGGGATCTTCCCGGACCGGGGCACGAACCCGCGTCCCCTGCATCGGCAGGCGGGCTCTCAACCACTGCGCCACCAGGGAAGCCCCATTGATTTTTTAAAATTAATTTTTATTGGAGTATAGTTGCTTTACAACGTCCATTGATTTTTTTAAACATCTTTATTGGAGTAAAATTGCTTTACAATGGTGTGTTAGTTTCTGCTTTATAACAAAGTGAATCAGCTATACATATACATATATCCCCCTATCTCCTCCCTCTTGCGTCTCCCTCCCACCCTCCCTATCCCACCTTCCCTATCCCACCTCTAGGTGGTCACAAAGCACTGAGCTGATCTCCCTGTGCTATGCGGCTGCTTCCCATTAGCTATCTATTTTATATTTGGTGATTTTTTAAAAAATAAAAAGTGAGAGGGAATTCACTGGTCGTCCAGTGGCTAAGACTCTGTGCTTCCACTGCAGGGGGCACAGGTTCAATCCCTGGTCAGGGAACTAAGATCCCACATGCCGAAATGCGACCCAAACAAACAAGCAAACAAAACCAAAAAACAAAAAGTGAATACATGTTCGTTTTAAGACCTAAATGCTGCAAAGGTCTTTTGCTCTTTTCTGAAAGGCTTTCTTTATAGCCCATTCCCTTCCGGGAGGTAACCCCTGCTAAAAGCTTCATGAATCTGTTTCCACACCTATTATTATGTACTTACAAATTGGCTTTAAAAAAATTAATTAGAACATCATATTTTCTATGATTTGCTTTTCCCCCCTTAACATCTTTCCATACCAGTATATATAAAACGACCTCATTCCATTAAGGCTGTACAGAAATCCATACTCTGGATTAACATAGTTTCTTAACCAATAGTCTATAAACGTCTGTGGCTAAGCCAGCTAATACTCTGCAGATGGCAGAATGTAGCGGTCCAAGATTTGATACAAGGGAACTCTACTTGGGAATGAACGCTCTATCTCCTGGGGAGGTGCTCTCAATGTTATCAGAGCAGGAGGGAATTCCACTGGCTTCTCTAAAGCTCCAGAGCCTTTCCATGCAATCAGTATGGAAGTTGGGATGGACATGACATGCAAACAGTAGATTCAATCCAACATGATACATTAAATTGGAGAAGGCATACCTGAGGAAGGGAGACAAATCAGGTACTAAAAATATCAGCCATGATTTGAGGATGTCAAGGTGAGATTAAGTCTCAGAAAACAAAGCCTTGAAGGGGAGAGAAGAGGGGATCCTATAAAGTTACCGTTTAATGCTAACACTTGTAGAGCTATTTAGAATAACTAACAAGAAACAATGTTGGGAGTGATTGTGAGGAAAGCAGTGGGTTAAAAATAAGTTTGTAGACATTGAAAAACCAGTGGAAAAGTGTGAGTCATGATATATACATGATCTGTTAGGATATAACTAACTATCCATGTAAGGGGAATGAGATTCCTATCACAAGCCATATTTAAAAATTCCAAATGGATGAAATTTTTTAATTTAAAAATAAACACATAAGAAAGAAAGAAAGAAAGAAGAAAGGAAGGAAGGAAGGAAGGAAGGAATTTTGTTGGATCTCATATTCTCTTTTTTTTTTAAACATCTTTATTGGAGTATAATTGCTTTACAATGGTGTGTTAGTTTCTGCTTTATAACAAAGTGAATCAGCTATATGTGTACATATATCCCCATATCTCCTCCCTCTTGCGTCTCCCTCCCACCCTCCCTATCCCATCCCTCTAGGTGGTCACAAAGCACCGAGCTGATCTCCCTGTGCTATGCGGCTGCTTCCCACTAGCTATCTATTTTACACTTGGTAGCGTATATATGTCCATGCCACTCTCTCACTTCGTCCCAGCTTACCCTTCCCCCTCCCCGTGTCCTCATCAAATTCTTAAACTTTATTCTATCCAAATTATTTTTGCTAAGGCTTATTTAAACTGAATGTAGAATGATTAAATCCATGCAGATTTCCATTTAGTACATTTCAAAGCAAATGGAAGATATCCAATAATACAGGTATTTCTAAAAATCTGACTAATTTGGAGGTGAGGAGAATTAAATGTAGTGGGTTTTTTGTTTGTTTGTTTGTTTTCTATTTCCAAATTGAACTCAAGTATAGTTCAGGTCAATTTTTTCCAAAAGAGTCATTTTCCTTAAATGACCTAGAAAATGATGTCAACTACAAAATTTGTCAGAGAAGGAAACGGAGTAAAAAAATACAAGTATTTTCAATATTTTAAAACCAAAGACTCTTTTTTTAGGGAATATCTGTAAAGACCAGGTATAAATAAGTTAATTAGGGGGGAGAAGCCAAGAGGCGTTTCAAAGCAAAGACTATGAAACATACAAGGAAAAAATAAGAGCTGTTACTTATAATTTTTTTCTGAAATGAGCATACAGAGTATTCTTGAGGGTTACAGCCAAAAGCAGGACAAATAAGTGAACAAAGTGTATGATCTTTCAGATTTATTCAGCACTAAAAAATGTATAGCTTTTCATCTGGAAATGGCTGTCACTTATGACACTTCTCAGAGACTAAATTGTGAATACTTTAGGCAAAAGACTGGGTGGTGAAGCTAAACAATTACACTTTAGACAGCTTCATTTTATCTCATTCCAAGGCCCACTTTCCAAGGATCGTTGTTTTAAGACAGTAACATTCAGTGTACAGATCTTGTACGGGATGCCAGAGGCCACCTACAGTACAAGGGCACTGGCTTTGCAGTCACACAGTTTGGGCACAGGTCCCAGCCCTGCAATATTTCCAGCTACGCATTCTAATTATCCTGACTACTGACACACTTTAAAACATGGAGGGCTTCCCTGGTGGCGCAGTGGTTAAGAATCTGCCTGCCAATGCAGGGGACAAGGGTTCGAGCCCTGGTCCATGAAGATCCCACATGCTGCGGAGCAACTAAGCCCATGCGCCACAACTACTAAAACCTGTGCACCTAGAGCCCGTGCTCTGCAACAAGCACTGCAATGCGAAGCCCATGCACCACAATGAAGAGCAGCCCCTCTCACCACAACTAGAGAAAGCCCGCACGCAGCAACGAAGACCCAGCACAGCCAAAAATAAATAAATAAATAAATTAATTAATTAAAAAAACAAAACAAAAAACATGGAGATAGTAATAGTTCTTACACCTCATAGTAGTTCTATGAGGATTAAATGAAATAGTACTTGTAAAACACATGCCACAGTGCCCAACATGTAAAATGGATCCTAAAATGCAAGATGTTATTATAAAATGAGCAGGTAGCTAATCAGAAGTAACCAGATAATCTGGGAGGTGGGGGCTCTGGAATCAGATCTGTCTTAATTAAGAGCACTAAGATAACTAACAAACTCATCTTTTATAGAACTCATCTACCCTGTACTGAACTAATTTTTACTTATCTATACTTTTAGACAAAGAACCTTGTAAAAGATTGTAGCTTAATAATCCCAAAGGTGATGGGCATTAGAGTCACTTAGGTACTTCTTAAAATCCAAATTCCTGGTTCTACTCCAAAAAGCCAGCATCTGTTTTCTTTTTTTTTTTTTTAATAATTGGGTTTTATTTTATTTACTTGAACCCCGCCGCTCCATGGCATGTGGGATCTTCCCGGACCGGGGCACGAACCCGTGTCCCCTGCATCGGCAGGTGGACTCCCAACCACTGCGCCACCAGGGAAGCCCACAAGTGTTTTCTTAAAAGCTCCCCAGGTGATTCTGATGGTGGCCAGGTCTGGAAATCACTGTGCTATAGAACCCAACACAGAAACTGGCACTGTAGGCAGGACTTCCCGACTGAATGAAGGGACAAGTTGAAACACTGAAGGGTGATTCTTCTAGGGTCTAAAAAGTTAATCTCCTTTTCCAGAAAAATGAACTGAGACTATCTTTGAACATAGTCTTTTGGAGAGGTTAGCCAAAATAACCATTAGAAAATAGTTACATCCATTAGTGATTATGTACAGTACATACTAACACAATGAAACAGCTCCCTATATTTCCCACCACATCCATCCTATGAAGCATCATACTGGACCTAGACAGTACCCTGCTTATGGGTAATGTTATCCAAGGGTTGACAGACTCAATGGAATGGAAAATGAGTAAGACTAGAGATTATGTAAAGGCAACACATTTGTAATACCTATATACTTCACCTTAAGTTTGAAGACTACTTAGCATTAGATGGTCAAGTCAGTTTTGAAACACACAAAAAAGCTAGTCACATAATTTAAATATATACAACTATCAGATTTGCAGCTGTGGCAATCATCAACTGATTTCATGGCAGTGATACCACTGGATGTCATTGCTTAGTAGAAATACTTTTCTTGGGCTTCCCTGGTGGCACAGTGGTTAAGAATCCACCTGCCAATGCAAGGGACAAGGGTTTGAGCCCTGGTCCACGAAGATCCCACATGCTGCAGAGTAACTAAGCTCGTGCGCCACAACTACTGAGCCTGTGTTCTAAAGCCCGCGAGCCACAACTACTGAAGCCCGGGAGTCTAAAGCCTGTGCTCCTCAACAAGAAGCCGCGCCCCGCAACGAAGAGTAGCCCCCGCTCGCTGCAACTAGAGAAAGCCTACGGGCAGCAACGAAGACCCAACACAGCCAAAAATAATAAATAAATAAAAATAAATAAATTTATTTTAAAAAAGAAATACTTTTCTTACCATCTAAATGGTAATGCTTTTTAAATCATTACACTGTTCATGACTATTTTGCTAAAAGGGCATAATTACAAACATTTCCTTTGCAAATCTACTTCTCTGAAGTGTAGTATTATTTATTTTTATCCTCCCCCTTTGAAAAAAGTAAGTAAAGACTATTCTTTCCATTTCTGTATCATTTATGATTTATTAATTTTACATTTTATATGTTTTAAAGCCGCTCTGGGGGGCGGGAAACAAACTTGGGCTTTCAGTAAGTTTAGTGTTAAAGGAGTGAGAACAAAACACAGACCTCTCAAAACACAGACCTCTACCATCATAAACAGCTCACCACAGAGACATCTGCCAAATGGCCTAACCCTCTCTAACAAATGGTCCAGGAATCAATGATTCATCTCTTCAAATATTTGCTTGCATTCAATCATAATACAGCTCAGTGACTTTAAGAATACTTTCTTCTCTCTGAAAATAAGACTTCAGGATTGTGCTGCCAAGACAGGAGAGGCTGGTTAAATGAATGACCATAGGAAGAAAAACCAAACTTTGGGCATAAAATTACTATTGCTGTCATCTTTACCTCACTGTTCCAAAACAGTGGATGCAGCACTTTTTTCCAATCCACCACCCAAAGGCTAAATTGTATAGCATGAACAATAACAATATATAATCAACTGGAAATATTAATGATTTTCTCTCCTTGGAAAATGTTTTGGATTTTTCCCCTAAGACAGTGAATGCATTACACGTGATAGCTTCTAGTGTAGTGTTCACTATGCCCCTCTGACATTTTATTATGAAAAATTTCAAACATATAGCAAAGGTTAATTTTACAGTGAACACCTATATACCCAGCACCTAGATTCTACCATTTACATTTTGCTATACTTGCTTTATCACATCTCTACATATCTCTATCCATCATCAATCCACCTATTTTTTTGATGCATTTCAAAGAAATCAGTATACTTCCCCTTAAAAAATTCAGTATGCATATCACTAACTGGACTTCAATATGTTTTGAGGTTACATTTATATGTAGTAAAATGTACAGGTCTTAAGCAGGTATGTGCTGAACTTTGTCTAGTGTGTATACCTGTATAACTCAAACCCTATCAAGATAGGGAAACTTACCCAGAAATATATTTGCTTTTAAAATATCCTGCAGGACGTCCCAATGATGACAATTTTCTTGTATTTAATGGGGAAAACTTGGAGGGCAACAAGATTCTTTGGTAGCAAAGTAGATAAGAAAGGTGTATTGTATATCAAGAGTACACTTGCCAGTTGAAACAGAAACCACCTAAAGACATTTTAACAAGAGCATTTTTTGTCTCTAGACTCTAAGGTATCTGATATTCAGGGGAAAGGGAAGTGAAAGATTGTGAAATATTTGGTTGGAACTTCACTTTTCCCCCAAAAGGAAAGGCAGCTCTGATAAGATATTTTTACATGTCATCCAGGTGTCCAAAACTGTCTGCAGTGGCACTGGGCACTTGAGGTTTAAGTCACATAGAGTATTCTTATCCCCTGGATTGTAACCTTCAAGTTGTCTGGGAAAAGCACTGAATGATTCTGATATTTCTCTTATGCACTGAGGTTGGTTTAAGAAAGCACATCTTTGAGGGAAAAGTAGATAACTTTTCTGGTTGAACTGTTAGAGAAGGAGTATTTATGGCTAGGACAGAGTAAGGGATTTCCAGAAGCAAATAACAGTAAAAAAGAGAAAAAAAAAAAAGGAGAAATGAATAATCCCTGTCTGGTCTCAAAGGCTGAAAAATTTGCCTTGGACCCAAAAAGGAAATGCTAAGGAAGAACTGAGGTAAGTGCTAATGATGGCTACCATACAGAGGAGAAAAACAAATGTAATACTCCATGCTGTTTGGGATTTTCACCTCCAGGAGATCAAATAACAGGAAATAATATGGATGTGTCATTCAAACACATACATGATTAACAAATCTGAAGGAAAAGTATTTTTCTGTTATAGGAAACTCTTTGTTATTAAGAAAAGCAAACGAAATGTGTGAACAGTATGAATAACAACACTTTCCTTAATGAGATCCACTTAAAGTGGTGTCTGAAAACACTCAATTGCACTCTTGGCTGTATACCTACCAGAACCTAACAGGTATTCAACAAGCATTTTAAGTGAGTTTATTCTAAAATCTGTAAAGGGGATATATGTATAACTGATTTACTCTGTTATAAAGCAGAAACTAACACACCATTGTAAAGCAATTATACTCCAATAAAAATGTTTAAAAAATCTGTAAAAAAATATTTATCTCTTTGAGAAGTTGAGACAACATCACTCAATAAATATGAATCTAATGCTTATATGCCAGGCACACAGCAAAGATGACAAAAGGTCTCTCGTGCTCTTCTAAAAGGGATGAAGGACAGACAACACGGAGTGCCCAACCCATAATATAGCACCTGCCACAGAAGCCCATGCATATAGTGTCAGGTTCACTAGGAGGAGGCCTCTCGCTCCACCATTCTTCCAGTGGAAAAGGAACTTAGTAACATTCAAGTATCTCCATAGGAGCAAGTTTTTAGGTGACTGTATAAATCAGCATTAGCAAAAGAGGAATGAAGGATTTATATTTGCACTGCAACAACACATTCATGTCTTAAATAAGCCAAAATATTGTTGGTACAAATATCTCTGACCACACAGTGAAAGGTTAACTGAAAGTCCATAAATTAAATTGATAAAGATGAAGCTAATAGTAACTCTAATGAAAAATAAAGAGGAAACATGATGAAAAACCAAGATCAATTTGAGACAATACTGATGATGCATACCAAATAAGCATCATCCCTTCCTGAATATCGTAGGAATCTCCATTCTGCATATGACATGTAAGAAGCTTTGCACTGGTGCCAAGTTTCCCATGATAGTACTTCCTGGGAGAAAAAGGTATTAGAGATAACAGTAAACTCTAATGTTGTGCTAGTTTTGGTTTATGAATATTATGTTTTAGTAACCCTTAATAATTTACTTGGCAGGTTATTAATAAGTAGACTTTAGACATAGGTAGGTATGAACAACTACGAAGCAATAAGAATTGAAAAAAAGGAGAGGGGCCAGGTAGGAGCCATACTTTGAGAATCATTGCATTAAAGGAGCACAGAAGAGGAAACTTAATTCTTCAGGAGGTAGAAGGGGTAAGAAAAAAAAACTAACACTGAAACATTAAACTGAGGTAATAATAAACCTGCCAAGTAAGGTATTTCAAAACCTTCTACTTGATGTATATACGACCCATGAAATTATGCTTCGAAACTATAATTTCAAGCAATAAGAAAGTTACATACAGGGTTCATTCCTTAACAAACTTAAGGAGTGCATCAATCCTTTGCTGTCTCAAATGCATTCTTAGTTTTCAAAAGCTTAGAGAGGGAGAAAGGGGAATATTCTCTAAGAGTCTATCACTATTTATTAGATAACTTTATCTCATTTAGCCTTGTATATATCATAGCTATCTACAGTTAAACATGCTTTTACATACTGAACCAGCAAGCATTCCCTTTTGGAATGGACACTGAGAGTAAAATATAACAAATATGTACTTTTTTTCTAATCATAAAGGTTGGCAAGAAAACTATATAAAAAGCCAAGTTATTGAACAGATAAACCAAAGGGAACATATTCACTTTTTTGCATTCCTAAAAGTTGTGAAAGTCTCCTCCTAAGGTTGTGGCCCAAGTTATGACATTTACTACTTCATAACTGTTCTGTTCTTCAATTTTCTAACTTGCATACCAGGAAAAAACTATCCAAATTCAATGGTAAATGCCTTGAAAAATGCCCAAATATTTGAAGAGAAGCTAAATAGATACTTTACTACCCACCCTTCCCCGGCCATAACTCTTTTGAAATAGATTACTGTGGTTCTACTGTGGTTCCTGTCTGTGATGCCTAATGACTTTTCACTTACTTTTGCAACCCTGTGACGGTCACATCCTACTTTACAAGAATCCCACCACAAAACAGAAAATTTCCAATTTAAAGTAGCGTAATAGTGGGACTTCCGTGGTGGTGCAGTGGTTAAGAATCCGTCTGCGGATGCAGGGGACACAGGTCTGATCCCTGGTCCAGGAAGATCCCACATGCCGTGGAGCAACTAAGCCTGCGTGCCACAACTACTGAGCCTGTGCTCTAGAGCCCGCGTGCCACAACTACTGCTGAAGCCTGCGTGCCTAGAGCCTGTGCTCCACAGCAAGAGAAGCCACAGCAAGAGAAGCCACCGCAATGAGAAGCCCACACCCTGCAACGAAGAATAGCCCCCGCTCGCCGCAATTGAGAAAAGACTGCGCGCAGCAACGAAGACGCAACAGAGCCAAAAAAAATAAATTAATTTTTAAAAGAAGTAGCGTGATAGTGATTACCATCTCAAGAATTCCTAATAATTTTTCAAACTATATGGGTACTAGATTGTCCAAGAGAGTTGTATTTTAAAGAATGCAAAATGACTTCTCATTTCATTATAACAAATTACTTCATTATTAGGAAAAGCATAGGCAATTCTTGATAGACTGAATTAAGCTCATGAGTTGAAACAGCCTGTAATAAATTCTCTTTAGGAACACACAATGATTTTTTTTTATTATACTCTTGCCAAAACATACTTCAAAGTTGTTGTTTTCCCCTATTCACTACAGAATAACATACTACTACATAAAATGCTAAGTTTTTATTTTCTCTTGATTCTTGGCCAATTTACTAACTGGAAAGTTATTTTGCTGACAAAGCAGAAAAAGTCCACATAGAGTATGCTGGAACACTTCCTATAGTCAATAACGTAAAAATAATCATGGAGTACAGAAATAATGAAAACAGCAAAAGCAGGACACAGACCTTAAGCAGTAGGTCTGGACGACATGTACCCTGGGAACCAGAAAGCTCACAAAATCACCACAGTGATTTTTTCAAAAAAGACTCATGGAACATAAGATTGGAAAAACAGGAAGTTCAAGTCGGCTTTTTGCTTAAAAAAAAAAAAAAAAAACTTCAAAAATCACAAATTACTAAATATTTGTTAAACCAGCCCTAACAAATGCAACTAACCAAAAATTAGGAAAATGTCACACATGGGCACAGTACGTATAACCTCACAGAGGGAGCTACAAGGCAAGATGTCACCCCAGGAAATGCAAACTATATATGGTGAAAAGTAGAAAAAACCACTGTGGAAGAGAAATATAAAAGCAATTGCTAATGTGTCTCATAATCTATAGTTTGGGGCTACTACAGGAAGGTATAGTATTCATGGAAAAAAGAGGAGGTCTCATTTATAAAATCACAACTGAGGGAGGAAACATGATATTCACTACCTGTAGACATCCAAAGGCCACACATACATATATATGGGAAAAGGGGAGGTAGTTTACAATATTGAGATCAAATTACCTACAGCAAAATTTCAGCTGTCAGAAAAAAAAATTCCCGAAGGAAAAGATTATATCATAGGGCTATCTTCTGCCAGTACCATCAGAAGTTCAAAGTAAATTAAAACTCTGGGAGCAAAACTGGAAATCCCTCTACCCCCATCTAAGCAGGGGTTGAAATCATGGGTTTAAGATTATATGACCTACAAAACTGTAAACCTTGAAGCTTTCAGTACAATATGACTCCCAGCACTCCAGAGGTGATCAACAAGTGTATTAATGCTAATCCCTTACATCTACATACTGCTTTACAGTTTAGAAAGTGCCTTCACTTTCATTTCTCAACAGAAACCCCTTTGATGGTAGAATCACAATACTTTACTTCCACACAGCTTGTAGTCTGTAAAGTACTTTCACACACTGTGTTATTTTACAGAAGAGACCCAAGGAGGTTAAGGAGGAGGAGATGGTAGGTAAGGGGCCTGGACAACCAAGGGACTCTATTCAGTCAGTTAAATAGACACTTCTAACCTTTAGAAGTTCAAAGTACAACACTCCAGGGGGAGCAACCTCATTCAGACAGCTATACAGGATAGAACGCCAGAGTCTCAGTGGGCCATTTCTGCCTCTACCTCCGCCCCCAAAGACAGGGAAACTGAGGTAGCAGGTAGAACAAAAGCCTGATCTAGAGTCACGCAGGGCGTGTTGGTGGGACGGACTTCCCCCACTCCACCTGCACTATGCCCAGAAGCGGCTGAATCCTGTTTGAGAGGAAAACGCTTGCCATTCCCGCTTCCCTCTCACTATTCCCCACCCAGGTTTTCCTATGGATGGGGGTCTTTTCTTCCCGGAACCGCGCGGCAAATCCCATCTCTCCAGGCCCTTACCCATTTGTCACATGGGGCCTCCGAGGCAGAACCCGCTAGCTCTGGCTCCCAACTCCTAGTCTCTCTCTCTGAGGCGTCTCTTGACCCGAAGGCACGTCTAAGCTTCCCCGGCTATGGTCTACCTCCCACTCGTACCACCTAAACCTCAAACTCCACAAAAGGAAACCCTCCCCAAGCGTCCTCCCACCTACCTCCTCCACCCTGGGCACCCCTGAGGAGCACTCCTAAATATCAGCAGCCTCCCAGGAGCTACCTGCTTCTCACCTGGGCCCCTTTAGCCGCGGCCTCCTCAGAAGGGCGACCCCCAACAACCTCCTCGGTCAAGAACCCCCTAAAGGGAGAACACCCTCTTCCAGAAACCTCTCCGGGCGCCTTCAGCACGGGCCTCGCTGGAGGACCTCCGGGCTGTTTCCTGGGCTCTGCCCAACGCCACCCCCTCCCAGGCCCCTTCTCGGAACCTCCCCCGGCCCCAGTCCGGTCTCTCCGCCGCAGACTCGGGCAGCTGTTCCCCTCCCTCACGGACGTCCCCAGCCCTGGGATTCCCCCCGCTCCGCGTCCCCAGGGGCTTCCCGGAGCAGCGTGACTGGGCTGCGGCACTGACTTTCTCCAGCTCCCGGGCCCACCCGAGGGAGGAGGCGGCGGTGGCGGCGGCGCAACTCCTTTGTGACAGGTCCGAGAGAGCGGTAAAGATGGACGCGAGGCCACGGCGCTGCCATTACGTGCTGGGCCCACCCCCGCTTCGTACCGCCCAGGCCCTCCCTCAGTCCCCTAGGAAACGCCCCTTCCTCGGTGGCCATCCCTCTTCCTGAAAGCCAATCATCTTTCAGAGGCCATGTCACGTGACATCGCCGCTCGGCCCGCCCCCCTGGAGGGAGCTGGCCAATCCACTTGCTGAAGTGTGAATGGCCCAATCAAGTCTCTCCCGCTAGCTTTCCAGGGACCGGATTTCCATCTGTCTCCTGGGGAGGAAGAGAGGTGCGGATTGGGTTACGCTGCCGGAAGGGGGGCGGAGCTCTGTTGTGGCGGTGAGGAAAAGGAAGCTCAGAAGGGTCGAAAGAAATATAAAAGCAAAGGCTATTTTCTTGCTTTCTTTTTGTTTTTACTTTCTTTCTGTTTCTTTTTCCTTAAGAGCGAGCGGCCCTTGCGGTGGCGGTTTGGGGTGGGCGCCGCTGAGGTGAGGGGGTCTCGCCTCCCGCACGCTGGTAGGTGAGTGCGGCCTGGGCCCTGGCCAGGCAGCGAGACCTGGGCTCCGGCTTCCTCGCTCCGGAGGTGAGGGGCTGCGTTTGATGGGAGGTTTAGGGCCAGGTCTGCCCTCAGTCCGCTCTCTCGCCCAGTGTTCTGAGTCACCAGGGACAGGGGCTTACGGGGCCCAGCCTGAGGGAAGGCGAGGGAGCCCGGGGGAATGCCTTCAGGTCCTGTGGAGGAGGATGCCGACCCTTTCAAGCGGTCCTGGGACTTTGGGCCTCTAGTCGGCTCCCCTCTACCTTTTCTGTCAGGTGGGGCCACCCAGCCTCCAGGTGAGGAGCGGGCTGTATCCCAGAGGTTTTGGAACGGCTCCAGGCTACTCGGGAGATGTGTGGGGTGCCTGGTTGGAAATGATTGAGTCACAGAATTAGTGCAGGAGGAGAAACATTTATTATGTACCATGTACCAGTAGATGTGCTCAGTGCATTTTCTTCTAATAGAAAACAAACCGGTGTGCTCGTTTTGCAGAAAACTTAGAAAACTAAGACCGCGCGGGTTGAAGCGTCTTGTTTGAGTTGCTGGCCCAAGTTAATGTCAGTGCGCATGGCGGGAAAGGGGGAGACCTATTCGTTCAGATCACTGGTTCTTAAACTAGTAGAAAACAAGAGCTTCTGCGGCCCTTTTAAAATGCATATTCTCGGACCCCACCCCAGATAGTCGGACTGGGGTGTTGGGTGGGACCCAAGAAGCCAAGTGCGGGTCTGGTGGTCAGAATTCCCAGTGACCTCTTGTGTACCAGCTGTTGGGTAAGATTTGTTGATAATTTATAAAGCTGTTTGCCTTATTGCTGTGTTAACAAGGACCCCGTAAAATGGTTTGGAAGGCACTGCTTTTGAAACCCTTGAGAGGAATTAGTGTGTAGGCCCCTTTTTGATAACAAGCAATTGAGCTGAGGTAAAGGCATCTTGTACAGTCTTTCAAATAGAGCTTGAGGTTAACAATTTGTAAGGGTCTGAAAGCAGAGGCTGCCCAATTATCTTTCTCACCTGGGGTCTTGGTGCCTCAGGTGAGAAATTCGTGGTTGTAAGAAAGGAAGAATTATGTCAATACCATTTACCTGGTTAACAGTGTTTAGCTTCTAAGAATCTTACTGTTTTGGTTAGAATCAAGCTGCTGCTTCAGAAATTGAAAACCACATATCTGGTAAATGAAGTAATTTAAGTGCATGGTTCGGCCATAGACTCAGTTGTGTGTAATTATGTCTTCGTGGCAGCTAAATTAAACAATTTCAGTGTGCTCACTTGATCACCTTTTGTACATGCTTTGTCTTAATTCTCCAATATCATCTGTGTCACTTTTTACTATAGGATGTGTTTTACAGATTATTTTGTCCTTGTCTTTGGTTTTCTGCATTTTCATTATGATGTATGCAACTATGGATTTGTTTCTGTTCAGTTTGGTGTTTACTACACTTATTAATTTGTGGATTGGTGTCTTTCATTAGTTCTGTAAAATTCTCAGCCATTTTATATTCATGTATTGCTTCTGCCCCGTTGTTTATCTTCCTTCTTTATTGATTTAACATAGACCTTTTCACTCTCTTCTTTATGCCTCTTACTCTTTTTATTTTTGTATACTATATTCTGGATAATTTCTTCTTTATTAATTCTCTCATAGGTTATTTCTAACCTGTTACTAAACTCATCTGTTGCAAGCTTAAATTCAGTTATTGCATGTTTTAGTTACCGAAGTTCTATTTTTTTTTCTTTTCAAATGTGCCATGCCACTGTCTTACAGTTTCTTATTCTCTGCTATTAATTTTGAGGCTTGGTTTTTATTTCTTTAAACATGGTAAGCATAGTTGTTTTGTAATCTATATGTGTTAATTCCTTTGGGAATGTGAATTTCCTTTGGGTCTGTTTCTGTTACCCATTATTCCTGCTTTTTTTCTTACCAGTTCACCTTTACCTTGATGGTGTAGTTCTTTGGGGTACCAGATTAAGATGGAGAAAGAGGTGGTTATCAAACTCCGCACACCCTGGGTGGGCTCCCTGCTTTTGAGTTTTGCTTCGCAAGGGCACCAAAACAGCAACTTTCAAGATCAGAGAAATCCTTGGGATGAAAACCAGTTTGAATATTGGACTTAATCTGGTTTTCACCTTGTCTTGGGTTTTTGGCCAAATTCTTTACCATCCTGTTAGCTTTTCTATTTGTTTAAAAATTATTTAAAAAAATTCTTCCAGGGCTTCCCTGGTGGCGCAGTGGTTGAGAGTCCGCCTGCCAATGCAGGGGACGCGGGTTCGTGCCCCGGTTCTGGGAGGATTCCCATGTGCCGCGGAGCGGCTGGGCCCGTGAGCCATGGCCGCTGAGCCTGCGCGTCCGGAGCCTGCGCTCCGCAACGGGAGAGGCCACAGCAGTGAGAGGCCCGCATACCGAGAAAAAAAAAAAAATTCTTCCAGTTTTACTTATCATAGAGGTAGGGGATTGGTCTCAATTACCTAGCCCACTATTTCTGGAAATAAAGGCCCCCTTTGATTTTGATTTTAGAGTGTGAAATATGTCATTTCAGGCAAACTTGAGTTAAAGATTAGTTTTCATAATATATCTAAAACTTCCACCACTTTTCACTATGCAGTGTCATGGCTGCAAAATTAAGCTTCCCCTGTGCTTTTTTTCTAGTCTTCCTTATCTAACTTCTATTCTCTTAGAGCATTTAACCTCATTCTACATTTCCTTAAATTGCTCATATACCAACCTTATCTCTTATTGAATGCAAGTTCCTCACTCGCTAAAAAGTAGTGCCAGTTTACTACCTAGCACTGTGCCTTGCACATAATAGGTTCCCTGTAAAGATTTACTTCAAAAATACAGCTGAATGAGTTAGTGGGCCTTGTATGATTGGTGTAATGTAAAACGTTTTTTTTTCTTTTTTAAATTTGGCCTTAAGAGAGGAGATACATAAAGCCTGGAGGGTGGGGGTGGGAAGGAGTATGATTCAGTGTGGATTAGGTTCCAAAGTTAGCCCAGATGGTAAAATAATGTGTAATCAAAGCTATCCTCGAAAAACTTTTAGGGAGGCACCATGTTGGATGTAGGTATACCAGTGCAGCAAAATTCCAGCATGGCCAGATTTTCCTCCAGCTTTGAAACAGATGCTGTTTTTCTTCCTTTGAGTCCCAGATGAAGTAGTTGGTTTGCATTTAGGAATCACAATGTGTAAAAAAAATAGCTATTATTAGAATCATACATAGTGAGGGAAGTATTTATACTCTGAGAGGCACACATGAATTGGGGAGCTGAGAATCAGCTAAGAGAACCAATACTTAAGTTCTCTCTTTTTTTTCTTCCAGTGGGTATAGATGAATTCAGGGTAAATGCACATATGATGAGATTTTGTTCTTGTGCTATGGAAAGATAAATGTATATTTAGGTTTTTTTTTAACTTTTAACTTCATGTGTTTTTTAGATGCCTAGACAACCAGAAGTTTACTTCAAATTGCTCTTTATAGTAAACATTCTAAATATGAATTACATTGCTTATGGTGTACCCTCATTTTGAGATTCTTTAGTCTCCTTTGCTAGTGGAGTAGGTTAAATAAGCCTCAGTGTTGGAAGAGTGACTAAGGATTACTTTGTCTAGTAATAAGTGCTGACAAAGTGTTCTCTGTTAGTAGTTGTCATTCTCCAAAGTTTTATTTATTTATTTATTTATTTATTTTTGGCTGCGTTGGGTCTTCGTTGCTGCCCGTGGGCTTTCTCTAGTTGGCGTGAGTGGGGGCTACTCTTGGTTGCGGTGCGCGGGCTTCTCATTGCTGTGGCTTCTCTGGTTGCAGAGCATGGACTCTAGGCACGTGGGATTCAGTAGTTGTGGCGCATGGGCTTAGTTGCTCCGTGGCATGTGGGATCTTCCCAGACCAGGGATAGAACCCATGTACCCTGCCTTGGCAGGCAGATTCTTAACCACTGCGCCACCAGGAAAATCCCTGAAGTTTTATAATGCAGGGAAAGTTGGCTTGATCTAAACTGCTGTAACTTGGTAGAAGTGCCTTCTGGCCAGAAAGCAGTCTTTATTTGGAATATTTTTGAGTTTGCCAGATGGCAAATTCCTCTTAGTTGCTGTCCTGCATTTTGAAATCCCATGTGACTTGAACATCAGCATAAAAATGTTGGAAGAGCAGTACTTAAGTATATTTACTGACAGAAAGAAAGTGGATTGGCCTATTGTTTTTGCTCCCCAAAGGGAAGTCTTAGATCACTGTAACACAGATCTGATCCTCCCTGGTGTATTTTTACACGTACAGTGTATCTAATGTTAGAAATTAGGAGGGTATGGTGGCTAGTGATGTAAACACTTACGTAGTCTGCCATCACAAAATTCAGTTCCATAGGAAACCAGATCTCATTAATTTGTATCATGGCACGAGCTAAATGGAATAATTTTCAGGTCAGCAATGGCAATTATTTTGGGAGCAGCAATGTAAGTTTTGTTTTTTAAAACTTGTATAGCATGGTATGTATGAGTCCATTCTGTCCCACCAACCTGGAAATTAAATACTACAGTCTCCAGTACAAATACAGTAGTGCAGTGTTTAACATTTACTTCAGCTTGAAAGATAAGAACTTTGTTTCTTTGGCTGTCAAGCAAATTTGAAAACTCTTTGCATCAGTTTGAAACTTTTAAGTTGGGACAAAGTGATTTTGGCATGGTTTTGATTTTCCATGAATTCCCTATATGAAGAACTTAAATAATCCTTTTAAAAATATGTAATGTTTAATTTGATAATTAAACTTGAGTCACCATGCAAAAAAGCTATGTGAGTAAAGGAAAGTTGGCAGCATTTATTTTTTCTAAAATTAAACACAGTAAGGACAAAATAAGCATTCTCAATGTAAATCCTCTTCATCCCTAAATGAATTTTTATAATTAGATCCCCAGACCCTTGGGCTTTCGTTTGTTTGTGTTTTGTTTTAAATTATTCTAGCAAACAAAAGAGGAAAATAAGAGACTTGTGAAAATTTAGATAGGCTGTAGGAATTTGAAATAGACACTTTAATTTCTGGTTTCTCTGTCTACTTCCAGAAAAAGGTAAGTTGTGGATACTCATCACCTTTCTAATGCAGAATAAACAGTCAGTGAATGTTGGACTCTTCAGAGAAAAATGCTTTGTGTGGGAAATATTTATTGCTTAGTGTGAGAGCATTTTTTTAGTCAGTTAAAATTAAAGGAAAGTAGCAAGAGTTTTTTTATAAAATAAATAATTTATTTTTGGCTGCGCTGGGTCTTCATCGCTGCGCACGGGCTTTCTGTAGTTGCAGCGAGCGGGGGCTACTCTTCGTTGCGGTGCGCGGGCTTCTCATTGCGGTGGCTTCTCTTGTTGGCGGAGCACAGGCTCTATGCATGTGGGCTTCAGAAGTTGTGGCACGCGGGCTCTAGAGTGCAGGTTCAGTAGTTGTGGTGTATGGGCTTAGTTGCTCCGTGGCATGTGGGATCTTCCCAGACCAGGGCTCGAACCCGTGTCCCCTGCATTGGCAGGTGGATTCTTAACCACTGCACCACCAGGGAACTCCCACAAGAGTTATTCTTGAAGAAGACGTCAGTTATCTAATATAGTAACGTGACGTAATCTTTGGTCTTGTGTTTCCTATTGCACAAGTTGTATAGTGTTTGAATAGAATTCCCAATGGGACAAAGACGCTTTGGTGAATATTTGTTTAATAACTACCATTTTCTATAATTTACATTGGACAGTAACTAAGAATATTCATGTGAGAGCATTCCTCCCTGCTCAAATTCTTCAAATTCTCTCCATGGTTGGTTTATTCAATAAGTATGTCTTTATATTTAATGTATGGCAGACACTGTGCTAATAAGCACTGTGAATAAAAAGAGCTGTTGGAATAGTCATAAATGATAAAACACAATGTGTAAGTGCTATAGTAGAGTAATAAATAGCTGGAATGGGGGCCAGAGGAGAAACAGGGAGACTAATGGAATGTTCTTGCAGTAGTTTATGCAAGATGAGGCCCTGAAAAGAAGAGATTAGAAAGGAAAGGACTCTTAAAGGAGAGGATGAATTAGAAAGAGATCATTATGAGGTAGAAATAACAGAATTTGGAGACTGTTGGCATGTGAGGGAAAAAGGAGTCTAGATATATGCCCAGGTTTTCAGCCTGGGAAACTTGATCGATCCATATTTGTGCCTTTCATTACTGCCTCTTACCTGTACTGTTCACTTTGGTAATTCATTACATACACTATTATCTGGTATTAACTAGTGCAAGAGTACTAACTCTTAAAGTTTATTTTCTTTATCACCCCATAGAATTTGGCACAGTGCTGGACACAGTTCAGCATTCAGCACAATGTTGAGTTTATTTAAATTGAATTAATAATAAAACAGTAAAAGAGAGAACCACAGTAAAGGGGAAATATAGAATTACCAAATATGTATACATGTACGTTTTTCCTAATCTCTGTTGTGATCCCTTTCCCACTTCACATATCATGGTTGTTTATGTCACTGATTTATTTCTCCTGCACTCCTTGAGTGCAGACAGTATTTCTCTCACTCCCATAACCAGAGCTTAGCATAGCACTTTGTAGTAATGGCAAACCTTTCAAAGCATTTTTAAGCAGGTGCCAAACACTGTGCTAAGTGCTTTACATGAATTCTCTTGTTATCCTCACAAAAGCTTTATGTTGTGCAGTACTATTTTAATCCCCATTGGTGAGTGCAATCTGTGGATTGGGAAACTAAGGCTCAGAGGAGTTAAGTGACTTGTCCAGGATCATACAACTTATAAGTGGCATAACCGAGGTCTCTTGATCTCAGAGTCTATAGTCTTCATCATTACCTGTATCATTACCTCTTGTAAGGAGACCTGCAACAGAAGGTATTTGTTATATATTGGTTGAATTAGATTAGGTTGTAGTGAAAGGTGTCTGAAGTTAAGCTGACTTCTTGGCAATATTTATCGACAGTGAAGTTTTGAATCCTGAAAAGACCTGAATATTTCTGGAGAAGAAATATTCTGAGTATTTTCCAGAATACTCAGGAGTATGACCACTTGTTCATGAACATTTTCTGTACTTTAACCTCTCCTAATATAAAAATTAATTAGCCAGAGGGCCACTGGTGGCATTGAAGGCAAGAAGGGAACAACAGTAGTTGAAGTGCCAGGGAATGAGGACCTACAGAAGATGTGCAAATTGAAGAAAGAGATGGATAAAACAGTCTATGGTTTAGTCTTGGCCCTTTTAAACTCACAGAAATTTGTTATAATTAGGTGTGGCCATCTAGTTTTATTTTGGGAATGAGGGAATGTCAGGATTATATTAGCTTTAAAGAAGAGAGTTTTGGACTTCCCTGGTGGCGCAGTGGTTAAGAACCTGCCTGCCAATGCAGGGGACGCGGGTTCGAGCCCTGGTCTGGGAAGATCCCACATGCCACGGAGCAACTAAGCCTGTACACCACAACTATTGAGCCTGTGCTCTGGAGCCCACAAACTACTAAATAAATAAATAAATTTATTTTAAAAATAAATTAAAATAACAGATTTTTTACAAGTGTTCATTAGTTTTTACTGTGTGAGTGTTTTCTCAGGAAATCAACCCTTTGAGAGAAGTAGAGTTTCTCTGTCAAATTCTAAATCCATTGTCTTTAAATTTCCTTTTTTTAATGTGTTTCTGCCTTGTTTTCATTTTCATTAGCCATTGGTGATCCTTGATTTTGTCCTTATTTGTGAAAGATGGGGAAATAACACAGGCGAAACTCTTTGGGTAGAAGCTGGATTCTAACACTCTTTTTTAAAAAAAAACAAACTATTTATTTATGTATTGGCTGCGTTGGGTCTTTGTTGCTGCGTGCGGGCTTTCTCTAGTTGCGGTGAGCGGGGGCTACTCTTCGTTGAGGTGTGCGGGCTTCTCATTGCGGTGGCTTCTCTTGTTGCAGGGCACAAGAGGCTCTAGGCGTGCGGGCTTCAATAGTTGTGGCATTTGGACTCAGTAGTTGTGGCACATGGACTTAGTTGCTCCACGGCATGTGGGATCTTCCCGGACCAGGGATCAGACCCGTGTCCCCTACCTTGGCAGGCAGATTCTTAACCACTGCGCCACCAGGGAAGTCCCGAATTCTAACACTTTTGAGAAAAGATTGATGAAAAGAAGAGTAAGAATGTCTTGGAATCCCATAAATTTGTCTTTTCCCAAAAGTAAGTGATAAATGTTGGGAAGATTCTTATTTTTCTAGAGTTTCTGTTTCAAATTCAAACCCTTGTTTACATGTATCCTAAAGGCTCTGTCCCTTGAGTTTCAGGGATCTTTGTTAAAGTTAAATGAAGGTAGGTTCTTCTTTTTCCAAAAACTCAACAGGCTATGAAAATTAAATAAATGGTTTTACTTCCTTAATTTTACATTATAAGAATAATCTTAAGAGTCTCTGAATTCTTATTTAGATTGAAGCATGTAAGATTCTAGGTTTTTATTTTGGCCTTGTAGAAGAGTTCTTTCAGTATTAATATTTTCATTTTTTAAGTGTAATGAGAGTGAAGAGATGCATTTAATGGCATACCAGTTGCATTACCGTATGCTAAAATTTATTTCCCAGGTTTAAATCATATGCAATTTGTTAAGTTCACTGCTTTGAGACACTTCTTTCTCTGTTTTATAAGATTAGAGGAACTAGAAATGTTTGACCTAGAAAAGTGACAAATTAGGAGGAAAATGGGAGTTGTCTTCAAACAACTGCAGCATTGTCATGTTGAAAAAGGGATTTGGCTCCTTTTGTGTAGTCCCAGTGGATTGAACCTGTGTGGAATTTATAGGGAGACAGATTTCAGTTCAGTTTAAGGAAGAACTATCCTGCCACTCAGATCTGCTCAGAGAGAGAGTCAGCTGCCTGGAAGGGAGTACAGTTTTAAAGTATGGGTTGGATGAAAATCTCCTGGGTATGGATGGTGGGTTCTGTTGCCAGATGGAGAATTGTTTGAGGTGGACTATAAGGACCCGTTGCACTCTGAATTATTTACCAGGAAATAAGAGTGAGAGGACAGCCAATTTAGTGTGAGAAAGGAGAGCTACAGCTAAGAAAGGGGACATTGAGGGCCCAATATGTCTCTCCCATCCATTAGAATTCTACATAGTTGATGTTTTCTCTGCCAGAGAGATTTAAGAAAATGTTGGCTCTTGTTCCATAAGAGGTCATTATGCAGAACTTAAGGAATTTTTGGCATGGTCACAGAGACAGAACAATTCTGTTTCTGTAATAGTCCTCTGGCTGGAGACATCAAGTAATGCTAAATCAAAAGTGTCCAGGTTGTGGGCTTTAGGTGGGAGCAACAGCTTCTGTCAATTGATTTGGTTTTCTTTCTAGTAAATTTAAAAATTTTCTCATTGTTGTTTCGTTGAACTAAACTTCGACAGTAGGATTTAGGCGGAGACTATTCTTTTGTTCTGCATGTTTGGATTTATTTTCTCAGTTTCCATTTTTGTCTTTACTAGAGAAAAATGCTTCATGAACATTCTCAGCACTGGAATTTTTTTTTTTAAACATCTTTATTGGAGTATAACTTTTACAATGGTGTGTTAGTTTCTGCTTTACAACAAAGTGAATCAGTTATACATATACATATGTTCCCATATCTCTACCCTCTTGCATCTCCCTCCCTCCCACCCTCCCTATCCCACCCCTCTAGGTGGTCACAAAGCACTGAGCTGATCTCCCTGTGTTAAGCGGCTGCTTCCCACTAGCTATCTATTTTACATTTGGTAGTGTATATATGTCCATGCCACTCTCTCACTTCGTCACAGCTTACCCTTCCCCCTCCCCATATCCTCAAGTCCATGCTCTAGTAGGTCTGTGTTTTATTCCCGTCCTACCCCTA
>NC_041230.1:28663434-28673034 GCF_002837175.3 Physeter macrocephalus | reverse complement strand
GTCTTGTTTATGGTTTCCTTTGCTGTGCAAAAGCTTTTAAGTTTCATTCGGTCTCATTTGTTTATTTTTGTTTTTATTTCCATTTCTCTAGGAGGTGGGTCAAAAAGGATCTTGCTGTGATTTATGTCATAGAGTGTTGTGCCTATGTTTTCCTCTAAGAGTTTGATAGTGTCTGGCCTTACATGTAGGTCTTTAACCCATTTTGAGTTTATTTTTGTGTATGGTGTTAGGGAGTGTTCTAATTTCTAATTTGTTTCTAATTTGTACATGTAGCTGTCCAGTTTTCCCAGCACCACTTATTGAAGAGGCTGTCTTTTCTCCACTGTATGTTCTTCCCTCCTTTATCAAAGATAAGGTGACCATATGTCAGCACTGGAATTTGATGTAGGAAGAAAGCTGAAATTGACATGTCCTTCTTCTCAAGGAGTATCCCTGGTTTCTGGGAAGGGATATGGTGAAGTGGCTAAGAGTATGAATTTTTGCTCTCAGGCCTGGATTTGATTCTCAGCTCCACCATTCACCACCTTTATCACCTTCGACAAGTGACCTAACTTCTCTGGGCCTAAAGTGCATAAAGTGGTTGAGGTCATTGTGGGAATGAGAAAAAAGAAGGATGGAGGATAGAATCTTAAGTGGGGCAGATTAGGAGTTTACAGGGAGGAAGGTTAGGAAGAGATGAAAGAGGAGTCATTTTAGTAGAGTACAGAGGACATGGAACCTGAAGTGGGGCGATCTGGGTTCTTCTAGTCTTACTTTCTCCACTCGTGGTCTGTGTGCCTCTAGGCATATCACTTCCCTGCTGAATGGACTAGACTCACCTCTAAGGCTCCTTGAACATCTGAGTTTCTCCTTTCGGAATCTACTTGGAAATAAAAACACGTGAATCAAGGTGGTGTAATATCCCTGAAACAGGAATTTCGAGAAGGAACAATGTCAGGGTGCCCAGGAGGCCAACTTGTCTATATTAGAGGGACAGAGAAAAATCTGGAATGTAAGATTTACTGTGGCATATCATGAGAATTATTCCAGGTCCTCTCGCTGAGTCTGTAGATAACATAGATGTTGATAAAACTACTTGATACATTAGGAAAATGTAATCATGTGCTTTCATCAATGACCTGTAAATTAAACTGCTTGAGGATTTCTCAATTCAAGGTTGAAAGGAGTTTTGAGGTAGTCTATTGCTGGGGGAGACAGAGCTCTATCTTCTTGTTTCTCTTTAGAATTTTAATTGCAGTTCTCACTTGAAATGGTTTGTTTGTTTGTTTGTTTTTAGACTGATCCATTATGGATGGAGGGAATGATGGTAACCTTGTTATCAAAAAGAGGTTTGTGTCTGAGGCAGAATTAGATGAACGGCGCAAAAGGAGGCAAGAAGAATGGGAGAAAGTTCGAAAACCTGAAGATCCAGAAGGTATAGAGGCTTGTAGACCTTTAATCCTTACAACCCTGCAAAGTGGGTATTAATGTCTTTGCTTTAGAGTAGAGAAACTGAGGCTCAAGGGACCTATGTAAGGCCTCCATAGCTGGGAGCAGAACCAGGGTCCTCACATCTTTGCCCTTTCCACTCTGCCACACTGTCTTCCAGGAGATTCCGCTAGTCTATTCCATCTGTTCAGGTGGATCCAGGATCTGAACAGCTGAGAATGCTGCTACCATGCAGGGGGTGGGTGGATCCCTCATCCAGTTAACTGTCTCAGGCCATGGGCCCTATTAACATTGATAGTTGGCTTTGAGAACTGCTGGCCCCTCTCTGAGGTCCAAAGGGAAGCTGTGGACTTTGTACTATTTTTGTGTTATCTTTGCCCTCAGATCATGCAGAGACTTGACTTTATCTTTAAAATCCTTTGTGATTCCAAAATAATATGAAAGGATTCTAAAGTATGTATTTTTCCCCCCTCCCTTTCTTTCAGAATGCCCAGAGGAGGTTTATGACCCTCGGTCTCTATATGAAAGGCTACAGGAACAGAAAGATAGGAAGCAGCAGGAGTATGAAGAACAGTTCAAATTCAGTAAGCTTCAGAAAACACAGTGTCCAAGGGACTCTGCAGGGCCTTTTTGGTGCACTTTTGCCCTGTGCAACACTTTTACTAACCAGCCATGAAATTGTCTTGATTATCTTTAGATAAAATTGTCTTTAGATGCTCATTTGGTGGGAAAGAGACAACTTTCTACCATCTAGACCACATTGAACATTTTTGTTTAGAACTCAAGGTACCTGTTTTAATTTTATGCTAATATCTAGTAATGGGAGAGATGCCTTGATTTTATGTCATGTTATCTATCCAAAAGCTTTGGTGTTTACAAATTCTTTCTTCTAATCCCCTGAAGTATCTGCTATTTATTAAAAAATAGGACAAGGAAAATTCTTATTTGACTATTTTTCCTTTAGCCTGTTAAGTGTTCCTTGTTTAACTATTTCCTCAGAAAACATGGTAAGAGGCTTAGACGAAGATGAGACCAACTTCCTTGATGAGGTTTCTCGGCAGCAGGAACTAATAGAAAAGCAGCGAAGAGAAGAAGAACTGAAAGAACTGAAGGAATACAGAATATCCTTTGTAGTTTGTGAGGAATGTATAAGGTGTCAGTTTCTCATCAACATCTATGCATTATAGTTTCTTCATAAGTAGAATGAGGGTCTTCTGCCTGGTGATCTCTAGTTCCCTTTCAACACTGATATTCCTATGACTCTGAATAACTGGCAGTGATATGTAGAGTTATGTTGCGTGCAGGAATCTGTTGCAATCAAAAGTCCAGATCCTTGGGGCTTCCCTGGTGGCGCCATGGTTGCGCGTCCGCCTGCCGATGCAGGGGAACCGGGTTCGCGCCCCGATCTGGGAGGATCCCACATGCCGCGGAGCGGCTGGGCCCGTGAGCCATGGCCGCTGAGCCTGCCCGTCCGGAGACTGCACGTCCGTAGCCTGTGCTCCACAACGGGAGAGGCCGCGGCAGAGGGAGGCCCGCATACCACAAAAAAAAAAAAAAAAAAAGTCCAGATCCTTTAGGATTAACTAAAGGCCTAAATCCTAATAGTCAGTACCAGGGTATCCTTGCCTTGTGGGATTAGACTCTGAAACAGGTGGGCGATGCAGTGAACCTCATCCAGGGGAGAAACTGGCTTCTATGTTTTAAAAGGAAATGTTTAGCAGCCCTCCTGTGTCCTTAGTAATACCTTCCCTACAGATACAGCCTGGTTTGTCCCCATAGGTGGGTAGAGAAAGCATCTAAGAGAACTTTGCTTTGGTTCACTATTGCCTTTTTGGCATCCACTTGAATGTCTTAATAGACATCCCAAATGTAACGTGGCTGAATCAAAATTCTCAATTCCGTGCCTCATTACCCCGACCCTCATCACACCCCCTCCCCCACTCCCAATCTCTTCTTTTTCTGGTCTTCCCAATCTCTTCTTTTTCTGGTCTTCCCAATCTCTTCTTTTTCTGGTCTTCCCAATCTCAGTAATGGTACTCCTATACCCCCAGGTGCCTGGGCCAAAACCTACCTCCAAAATGTACTCCAAATCTTGCAGTTCTTGCTTTCTCTGCTGCCACTGCAGTCGTTGTAGACCTTCTCTGGACTACTGTGACCATCTAATTGTCTCTGCTTCTGCTCTCCTCCCCCACAATCCATTCTCTAGACAATAGTCTGGGGAACTTTTGAAAACATACATGGGATCATATCACTTTCCTGTTTGAAACACTAGTGACTTCCGGTTGCATTTAGTCTTAAGTCTGCATTCCTTACCAGGTCCTACAAGACTCTGCATGATTTTGGCCAGCCCACCACCCTGTTGTATCTTGAACTACTCTTCCTCCTGTTTACTATACTCCAGCCTACTGGCCTTCTTTATGTTCCTCTCATACTGAGCTCTGTGAGGCATTTGCTATTTCCTCAGCCTAGAATGCTCTGCCCTCAGAGTTTACAGGGCTGGCATTTCATGACACTTGGGTCTCAGCTCCGTTCCTCATAGAGCACCCCATCTAAAATTGTACCCACCCCCATCACTGACTATAATGTCATTTTTTTAATGGTCTCTGTCACTACCTGAAAATCTTAATTTATATGCTTACTGGTTTGTGTGCTTCTTTATTGCTGGAATATAAAGTAAGCTCCATAAGAATAAGGACTTGATCACCACTGATTTCTCCAGTGCTTGGCATATAGTAAGTTCTCAGTATATATGTGTATATATTAATGAATGACTCATAGGAGAGGTTAAAAGGGCCACCTTAGCTTTTTCCTTCTGTGAGAAAGCTAATGTGAGTATTTCATGCTTGTATGTTGAATAACCTCACTAGTGTGACTGAACAGTCTTTACCTGTAAGATTGATGATATGACTGTGTGTATGTGCTAGTTGGTATTTTTTTGCAGAGAGTGTGCAGTAGGTTCCATTAAAGAGTTATGTGGGAAAAAATGTGGACAGATTCCCAGGGATTTGGTTTAAGACAAGCTGACTGACTCTGATCGAGATAAGATGGCAGCACTGTGCCGCAAAACCTGCTCTGAACTGGTCGTGAAAGACCTGGCTTCAAGTCCCAGTTTTTCTAGTGGAATTCTGGTATAACACGAAGATAGGAGTTGATGGAAAGTCACACCTCCATCCCAACTGTAGGATTGAGCTTGATTTTTCTGAAGCTTCCCTCCCGAACTCTGTTCCGTGGTGACCCCAGGATAATATTATGCATTGATATATCTGAGATGGGCAGATATACGTATTGCATTGTTTCAGGCACCTGGCTTTTTCCTCTAAAGAAAAATATATTAATTACACTCTCATTTGAATTATGTCTTGTTTCATGTGCTTAATTTGGTAGGCAAGCAAATAAGACAGTGTTTCCCAAAGCAGCATTTTGGAGAGTATTGTTGGTGTGGTATGAGTGAGAGAGGCCTTTCGGTTTTCAATTCAAAGGGAAGAATGAACAGGGCGGCCATGAGGCAAAAGATACTTTTCTGTCCTGGTAACATTACAGCACAGTATTGAAGAGGCTTCAGGGGTATTAGCTTTTTATATATATATATAAATTTATTTTGTTTATTTTTATCTTTGGCTGCGTTGGGTCTTCGTTGCTGTGCGCGGGCTTTCTCTAGTTGCAGAGAGTGGGGGCTTCTCATCGCGGTGGCTTCTCTTGTTGCGGAGCATGGGCTCTAGGTGCGCAGGCTCAGTAGTTGTGGCGCACAGGCTTAGTTGCTTTGCGGCATGTGGGATCTTCCCGGACCAGGGCTCGAACCCATGTCCCCTGCATTGGCAGGTGGATTCTTAACCACTGAGCCACCAGGGAAGCCCAGGGTATTAGTTTTTATTGGAAACTTGGAACGTTCCAACTGTCTAGAAAAACTGAAGCAAAGCAAGCCTTCCAACCCACTGATGTGCTAATCCCAAGCATGCATGTAGCCAGAGTCATGTTGAAATAGGAATTGAAGGATTAGACATTTGTTTATTGAAGCTCTAAATCAGGAGCTGGTTCTTGGCTTTGCTTGGTTGCTATAAAATGATACATTTTGTAATGTGATACTTGTGAATACAAATAAGCTATGGTTTGTGCCAGTATAAACAACAGAACTCTTGTTTCTTTCAGGTTAGAGCAGTATTTATTAATATTATGTGTTTTTTAAAACAATGTGATCTTTTTTTAAAAAAATTTATTTATTTATTTATTTATTTTGGGCTGTGTTGGGTCTTCGTTTCTGTGCGTGGGCTTTTCTCTAGTTGCGGCGAGTGGGGGCCACTCTTCATCGCGGTGCATGGGCCTCTCACTGTTGCGGCTTCTCTTGTTGTGGTGCACAATCTCCAGAAGCGCAGGCTCAGTAGTTGTGGCTCACGGGCCTAGTTGCTCCGCGGCATGTGGGATCCTCCCAGACCAGGGCTCGAACCCGTGTCCCCTGCATTGGCAGGCAGATTCTCAACCACTGCGCCACCAGGGAAGCCCAAAACAATGTGATTTTTTAAAAAAATGCTCATCTAATGCATTCCATGAGGTTTTTGAGATGTGTTTGTGTATTTAAAGCATTTTGGGGGAGAGGGACTTAGGGGAAAAAAGGGCTTATGCTTTGGATGTGGATCAAAAATATAACTACCACTTCCCTTCCTGCCCACCAAAAAAGAGGTTCAGGGCTTTTCTTCACTTCAAAAGAATAGAAAGTTAAGTGTTGGTTTTTGTCTTTGTCTTGGTATTATAAATGTGTGGTTTTGTTATATTTTTTCCATTTTTGTTTTATTTTTCAATATTTAATATTAAGAATTTTCTTTGAGAGTTTCTATCCTTTAGTGATGGAGTTGTAGGTAAAAATCACAGCATGCTTATTGTTTTTGTTACTCTGTACTAGAAAGATGAAATTTCTGTTTCCTTCATTTTTATTCTAAAAAAATGAACATTTAGTATTAACATATTATCAGTTTCCATGATGACCTTAAAAACATTAAATTGATGAAATTCAGAATAGTACTGAGCATTATGCATAATCCGTATTGAATATTACAAATGTTTAAGATAACTGGTACCCATAAGAATCAAGTTAGTGTCTGAAGAGTGATCAGAATTAGAATTTCCTAATTTCTGGTACCCAATTTCTCCATTATTCAAAGATACAGGAATAGCTTAGACCATATACCCCTACCCCCGCCCCATTCGGCTGATAATACATACTTCTTAGATATCTTGGGCACTAGATGTCACTATTGTTCCAGCAAGGCATTACTGCATCTTAAGTAAGATGTTCCAATACATGTTTCAGTACTTATCTGTTGATTGATATGTTGTGGGAGAGCATGAAAGGGAAGGAGGGGAGGGCGTTGGTGGAGAGAACAAAAGAAACTGGCAAAGCTTGAGGGCCAGAGATTGACATCAAGCATGCAAAAAGTATGTTACAAGTGAACTGGTTGTTTTATGCTTTTAAAACAACTTTTCAGTCCTGTGCTGCGTTGCATATGCACAGGGGTTTCTCATTAAATCACCTTGAGTGTGTTTAAAACAGGTTCCTGGGCCTCTGGAGGTCCTTATTCAGTAGGTTTGGGACAGGGGAGGGACTCTGTCTTTTAATGAGCCTTAAGGTGATTCTGATGTTGTCTTGCACCAGCAGAGTAGGAGTTAGTCTTCATGATGTCTAAAATTGAATGCCACTGGTAGTCATAGGACACTCCGCAAAATTTGATTTTACCCTTGGGAGAAAAAGCAAATATTTTTATGTTTTCAGGGAAGCTACATTTTTTCCGTTGCATTCTTCAAGATCTTTGTTTTCTCCAGCAAGCATGATATTGGCCATGTCTGGTAATAGGTTTTCTGGCCGTACTCAGATTTTCATTGAGAATCAAAGGGAAAAAGTTTGCTTCTCTGTATTATTTTGGGCTTGATTTGCTGTTTTCCTCCTATTGATTTATTTATTTAAAAAATATATTTAATTTTTGGCTGTGCTGGGTCTTAGTTGCGACATGCAGGATCTAGTTCCCTGACCAAGGATCGAACCCGGGCCCCCTGCATTGGGAGTGCAGAGTCTTAACCACTGGACCACCAGGGAAGTCCCTTCATTTCTTTTTAAGTCAGCTGGATTTGACTGGCAGAATAAGGAGGGGAGGGCATTTTTAAAATAAGTAGGTTGAACATTCCATGGCAGAGCTGAAGTGCTCACGGGTTATACCTGCCTTCCATCTCTTGATTTATCATTGTCCTGCTGTAGCTCTTCTTTTTGCTTAGTTTGACCCTTAACCTGTAACTCACAGTAATCTCAGCAAGGTTGGAATTTCTCAAGAAAACAAGAAGGAAGTGGAGAAGAAAGTGGCTGTGAAACCCACAGAAACCAAGACCAAGTTCTCCCAGGCAAAGCTGTTGGCAGGAGCTGTGAAGCATAAGAGGTCAGCCCGAATTCACACAGCTTTAATCTCCTTCTGACTGTGTGCTTTGAAATGCCAGATTAATGGTAGCCAGAACAAAAGGTTACCTAAGCATAGGTCTTGGTGAAGTTCCTTTGGTGGTCTTACCTCTCTCTCCCCTACCAGATTTGGTGTTTTCTATAGCCTTTGACCCTTGTCTCTCTGTTCATTCAACATAATAGCTGCTCTTCATTGGATGCCTGCCATGTGCCAGGCATTGTGTTAAGTACTTTCCATGCATGATTTCTTTTATTCCTCTCAACAAGTCTGTGAAGTACAAGTTGTTATTATCAGATGAAGAGACTGAGAATCTCAGAGGTTGAGAACCTTTGTCCAAGGTCACAAAGTAGCAGGAGAGGTGGAGTTCAGTACTTGAGCATCTGTTTCTAGGCAAACAAGGTAGCAAGTTCTATGGAAGGATTTATATAGGGTGTAATGAGATCAGGGAGGAGGAATAACTGCCTGGAGGTGGATATATGTGCTCATGTTGGGGAAGTTAAGGCATTAGAAAGAAGAGATTGATTAGGTAAGACGACTAGCAGACGGGGAGAGCAGAACATCCCAGGAAGGGAGAAGAGCTGGGGCAAGGGCACTATGATCTATAAGAACATGGCAGCTGTGACAGGGTTACACACCTGGCTGGGGCTCTGCTTGTTTGGTGTGGGTTGGCAGCACTGCCTTGTTTGCTCCTCTCTTTTCAAGTCTTGTAATGGCACCAAAGTGATTAAATCTGGTCATTTCAATTTGACCAACCCTACCACAGGCAAAAGGATGTTAAGCTTAAGTGCAGACTATTAGGAAAATCAATATGGTATATTGGCGACCAGCCACATGTTTTGAAGAAAGTGTGTTGATGCAGTTTTGTGGTTTGGCACACCTTCTGTCTGCTGATGTTCCCAGGAACATTGCTAGGAACGTTGCTTACATGTAAAAATGTTGTCATGGTATAGCAGCCAAGGGGAGGAATATCAGTAGCCTGAAAAGGGCCAGTTACCCCAGCCATGAATTATTCCTTTCAAGTTTTCATATAAGCTTTCTTGCTGGCCTAGTGTGTTTGAGGATTTGGATATGTGTCAGTTGTACTGGGCTATACCAAGAAAGGGCTTTCTAGGTGGTCAGTTAGTTACCTCTCAGCAGTGTCTTGCTTCTAGCAGAATGTGTGTTGTAAGTAGCTCTCCTGGTCCTTAGATCAACTTTTATTAGATCATCCTTTATGGCTGTTTTGTGTAGCAAGGTGATAAATTAGTCTCCTGGGGCAGGAGTTCCTGATCTACCCAGCCTTGGGTTTATTAGAGTCACCTGGGAGTTTGTTAATACTGTGGATTGCCTCACACTAATTCTGTCTGGCTCAGTAAGTTTGGAGTGAGGTCTGGAAGTCTAATTTTTAAAGTTCCATGGATAATTCCAGTGCTTGGTGAAAGTCTGATGCCTGATGTATGTTATGAAGCATAGTAATAAAACAAGCCCCCCTGAACCCATCACCCAACTTAAGACCTAGAGCATTATCAACAATATGAGTCTGCCTCTGTGCTCCTCCCCATTCTGTCTCTGTGCCTTGCCATCCTCACGCCACTTTCCTATATCTAGTTTACCATTCTTTTGCCTTTCTTTTTTTTAAAGAAGATGTTGGGGGTAGGAGTTTATTTATTTATTTATTTATTTTTGCTGTGTTGGGTCTTCATTTCTGTGCGAGGGCTTTCTCTAGTTGTGGCAAGCGGGAGCCGCTCTTCATCGCAGT
>NC_041230.1:28651127-28663228 GCF_002837175.3 Physeter macrocephalus | reverse complement strand
GTTGTGGCTCACGGGTCTAGTTGCTCCGCGGCATGTGGGATCTTCCCAGACCAGGGCTCAAACCTGTGTCCCCTGCATTGGCAGGCAGACTCTCAACCACTGCGCCACCAGGGAAGCCCCACACTAGTCACATTTTAAGTGCTAAATAGCTACATGTGGCTTGTTGCTGCCCTACTGGACAGCACAAATACAGCAATAAAGTGATTTATAAAATAGTATCTCCTTATGGTCTTAATTTGCATTCCCCTGTTAACAAATGTAGTTGACATATCACATATGTTGATTTGCCATTCATGCGTCCTGTTGTGTGGAAGGTCTGTTAATTTATATTGCCATTTTTCTACTGGGTTATTTGTATTCTTCTTATTGATTCATAGGTTTTGTTTGTTTGTTTTTAAACATAGTCCTGATATTTTTTTTCTCCAGTCTATAGCTTATCTTTTTACTTTAAAGTGGTCAAATATATTTAATTTTAAGGTGGTCAGTTTTTAAAAATTGAGATATAATTGACATATAACACATTAATTTCAAGTGTACAACATAATGATTTGATAATAATATGAGATATATATACATATATATATATAGTGAAATGATCCCCATAGTAAGTCTGGTTGACATCCATCACCACACATAGTTACACATTTTTTTTCTTGTGATGAGAACTTCTAAGATCTGTTCTCTTAGCAACTTTCAAATATACAATATAACATCATTAACTATAGTCACCACGATGTACATTACATCCTCAGTACTTATTTATTTTATAATTGGAAGTTTGTACCTTTTGAAGGTGGTCCATTTTAAGGTGGTCAAATCCATCAATATTTTCTTTTTATGGTTAGAGCCTTTTATATTTTGTTCAAGAAATTCTTTCTACCCTGAGGTCGTAATATAGTTTTTCTTGTAAAAGTTTTACAATTTTTGTCTTTCACATGTTAGTTTTTAATCTATCTGGAATTGATTTTTGTGAAGGGTATGAGGTAGGGATCACACTGCAATTTTTTCTTCAAATGAAAAGCCAATTTTCTAGCAATTTACTAAATACTTCTGCATTTCCTCAGTGATCTTCGGTGTTACCTTTGTCTTATAACAAGTTTCCATACCTATACGTGTTTGTCTGTGGATTCTTTTTTCTGTTCCTAGGATCTGTTGGACCAGTATCACTCTGTGTAATTACTGTAGCTTTGTACAGATCTTGATATCTGGTAGAGCAAGTCCCCTTACATTCTTCTCAGGGATGTCTTGTCTATATTTGGCCACTTCATTCTTCCATATAAATTGTAGTTTTAGTTTAAATTCTTTAATAATCCCTATTGGGATTTTTATTGGAATGTTATTAAATTGCTTGATAAATTTATGGAGAGAACAGATCTTTATGGATCTGAGTCTTTCTCTATCCATGGCATATATCTACATTTATTTGTTTCCTTTAATTAAAGTCATCCAATAAAGTCATAGAGTTTTGTTTTTTTTCTCCCAAAAAGTTGTACATGTCTTTTGTTAGATTTTTTTCCTAGGTATTTTATATTTTTTTGGTTGCTGGTATATAAAAGTGCAATTGATTTTGGGATATTTACATCCAGCCACGCAATTCTTATTAACTTTAATAATAACTCTTATTAACTTTAATAAATTATCAGTCGATTCTTTGAAATTTCTCTGTAGAGAGTCACCATTTGTGAATAATGACAGTTTTATTCTCTTCCTTAATACCTTTTAGTTCCTTTTTCTTATCTTATTGTGCTGGCTGGGACCACCAGTAAAATGTTAGAAAGAAACAATTACTGTGCACATCCTTGTTTTATTTCTAATTTTAAACAGAATGTTTAACTTTTTCACCACTAAGAATAATATTTATTGTTTCTGTTTTTTCAGCTATCCTTTAAGGTTAAGGAAGTTCTGTTCCTAGTTTCATAGAGGTTTTTTGGTAGCCATGAGTTGTTAAATTTTGTCAATTTTTTTCTGCCTTTGAATTGATAAAATAAATTTTTCTTTTTTACAGTGAAAAAATGAAGATTTTTCTAATGTTGCGTTCCTGGTGATAAACCCAACTTGTAGTGATGTATTTTCTTTTCTTTCTTTTTTTTTTAAAACTCTGCTGGATTTGGTTTGCTAATGTTTTGTATAGGTTGTTGCATCTGGAATCACGATGGAGACTGGCCTGTATTTTTTTCCCCCCACTTTATCTGATTTTGATGTGTCGATTAAACCTAGCTTCACAGAATGATTTAGGGAGTGTTCCTTCTTTTTCTGTTTCCTGGAGGAGTTTGTATAGGATAGTAATGTTCATTTGTGGCAGTTTGGTAGAACTCTATAAAATCACTTTGGTCCCTGTTCTTTTAACTTGTGATTATAGGACTATCTATGTTTTTCCATGTCTTTTTGAGTTAGTTTTATTTAGTTATATTTTCTGGGAATTTGCTCATTTTGTCTTTTTTCAAGTGTGTTAGCTAAATTGTCAGTATTCCTTATTTTTCTGATTGCTGTTCTGTCTGTAATTGTCCTTTTTTCATCCCAAATATTGATGAATTATACTTTTATTCTTATTTTCACTATTTTCATAAGAGGGTAGTCTCAGTTTTATTAGTCTTTTCAAAGATCTTTTGGGTTTACTTCTTATTTTTTCTATTTTATTAACTTTTGCTCTTTAATATCTTCTACCTTCTTTGGAATATTCTTTACTTTCTTCAAACTTATACTTTTATTATTTCTGTTATAAACAACTGTCAGATACCAAGCTAATTAATTTTCAGCTCTTTTCAGTTATAAGCATCTAAAGCTATAATTTTTCCTCAGCTTTCATTGTATACAATTTTGTATAATTAATTAATTAATTTATTTATTCATTTATTTTTGGCTTCGTTGGGTCTTCGCTGCTGTGTGCGGGCTTAGTTGCTCCGCGGCATGCAGGATCTTCCCGGACTAGGGCTCAAACCCTTGTCCCCTGCATTGGCAGGTGGATTCTTAACCACTGCGCCACCAGGGAAGTCCTACAACTAAGTACTTTTAAATATCCATTATGATTTCTTTGTTGACTCATGAATTAGAAACATTTTTTAAAATTTCCAAACATATTGAGGTAACTTAACCATATTTCACTGGTTCTAAGATGAACCTGTTTCTCCCTCACATTTTAATACCTTATGATCAGTGGTGTCTTAGAGTCTATGAAATATAATCTTTATCTTTTGTTATCAATTTCTACCTTAATTGCATTATGGTTTATACGTGCTGATTCTTTTGAAATTGCTTTAGACTAGCTTTGTGACCTATTCCTGAGATTAATTTTTGTGAATGTTCCAAGTTGAGGAGAATCTGTTTTGTAATTGTTTGTTCTGGGTTCTATGTAGGGACAACAAAACAAACTAATTGATTGTATTGTTCAGATCATCTGTTTCTTTACCTATTTGTCTGCTTGTTCTATCAGTACTTGAGGGGAGTTTTTGAAATCTCCCACTATAGTAATTTCTTGATTTTTCTTCAGTCTGTTGAACATAGTATATTTTTAAGCTCTTTTAGAAGCATAGATGTTCAGGATTGTTATTTCTTCATAGTGAATTAAACTTTGTTTCATTATAAACTAAGCTACTTTATCCCTTATAATACTTTTGGCCTTGAAGTCTGTTTCCTTAATATTAATATAGGTACCCCAGTCTTCTTTGGGTTAGTGTTTGCCATGGTTAACTCTTTTTTCATTCCTTTACTTTCAGTCTTTCTGGGTCTTAAGTTGTTTTGCTTCTAAATTTTTGGGTGTGTCTCATAAATAGCTGATTTAAAATTTAGTCTGTTGAACTCTCTTTATAGGTAGGCTTGGACTTATTAGGATTTTTAATACAATTTCTACTATCTTTTTTAAAAAATTAATTAATTAATTTTTTGGCCATGCCACATGGCTTGCGGGATCTCAGTTCCCCAACCAAGGATTGAACCTGGGCCGTGGCAGTGAAAGCCTAGAATCCTAACCATTAGGTCACCAGGGAACTCCCCAGCTTCTACTATCTTAATGTTATTTGTCTTTTTACTTAAAAATTTTTTTTCCATGTATTCTTTTTATAAAAATTGATTACAATTTTAAAATCTTTTATTCATTTCTTTTCTTAATACTTGTTTGGATTTTTGTATTCTATTTCTGTTCGTTTGGTGGCTTACCTTGCAATTTATCAAGAATACTTAGTAAAACCTAAAGTAAATATCTGTCTTACTTTCCTGCAAAATTATCCATGGACCTTAGAACTTTTAGCTACAGTCACCTTCTTCCTTCCTTACATGCTGTCCAGGACTTTAGCATGGTCCTGTTTAGCACCACAAATTAGATGCTGTTTTTTTATATAGACTGTTTGTTTAGATTTGTATTTACAAGTTTCTTTGTTCACCATCCCTTCCTTCTGGGATTAAGGCCTTCCTCCTGGGACCATTTCCTTCCTCTTTGGAGTGCATTCTTTTTTCTTTTTTTTTGACTGTCCTAAATTTTTTATTAGGTAAGAATTTACAAACATTACTTAATATTAGTGGTAACAGTGGAGCTGGAGAGCATTGTGCCTTCTAGCTGCATGGTGAGAGAAGTACATTCTCTAGATATTCTTTTAGTGAAGGTCTTTTGGGTGACTTTCAGAATCTCTACCTGTCACTAAAGATATTTCCTTCAATCTTTAATAACTAAATTTTTTTCATATGTAAACATGTCCAGATATTCTTGAAATCCATATGTGGTTCTAACCAAGATGAATGATGACAACAAAAATCTGATGTTTTGGTGATGCTTGAAGATGTAATGCTTCACCCCTTGAATTGGTCAGAGGTTTAAATTATCTTTTTTTTTTTTTTTTTTTTTTGGCCGTGTGCTGGCCTCTCACTGCTGTGGCCTCTCCCGTTGCGGAGCACAGGCTCCGGACGCACAGGCTCAGCAGCCGTGGCTCACGGGCCCAGCCGCTCCGCGGCATGTGGGATCCTCCCGGACCGGCGCACGAACCCGTGTCCCCTGCATTGGCAGGCGGACTCTCAACCACTGCGCCACCAGGGAAGCCCTAGATTATCTTTATAACAGTAATATAACTGGAAGGAGATTAAGAGCCTGAAATGAAGACTTTTCATTTCAGATCATCTCAGCTCCTTGAGGCTGCCTAAGACCCATATAAATAGTTATTGGAGCTCCTGATTCCCAAGGTTTGATCCCCAAGATTGGACCTAGCTCAAATCACCATATTTTTTTGTTACAGCTCAGAGAGTGGCAACAGTGTGAAAAGACTGAAGTCGGACCCTGACCCAGATGACAAGAATCAAGGTGGGTGGCAGCTTTCATTTTGTTCTTTACTCATCATATACGTGAACCATGGTAAAAGGCTAGAATGCATTGTATCTGTGGAGGAATGCGTGCATCTCTAAGCAAACCTATCTAAACTTAACTTACCAAACCGTTTTAGACCATGCAGGATTTAAACCTAGCAATATGTCAGCTGCCCTGCAAAGTAATATGTTAGAAACCAGTGGAACTGATAAATGACAATTGTGTTCTCCCAGGAGCGCTTACAAAGCCAAAGCCCTGGTCATATCACCTCTACTCACAAAGAGTTTTTCTCTGTCTCCCTTAAATGTCAAGTTTCTTCATTTCACCTGGCTGGCTACCAGTGAGAGGTAGAATGCCTGGCTCCTGCTGTTGGTTGGATTGGATTGAACCGAGAGGCTACTAAATACAGTTTCCAGTACACTTTCTTTGGTGTTTCCTTTTATGTGATCAAATCTGCTACTGTATTAAGTGGCACAAAGTTATAAGTGAAAGTGAGTGTTACTCAGGATTGAATCAAGGATAAGAAATTCAAGAGTGTTTTCAGTTCTTCTACTCCTGACTCCCTGTGGAATTGAGACTCTGAGCTGAACTCAAAGGGTCATCGATAAAACAGGGCTTACATTTATTTCTCTGTCACACACAAAAAATGGATATTTTAAAATATATTTTTTTCTTTCAAAAAATAATGATTATTTTAAAAAGTATATCCACTGAACTCTAGTAATGGTGAGCTGTTGCTGATATCTTTTTACTCTAGAATTTACTTTTGAAAAAGATTTTAAGCGAAGAGCCTCCCTTCTACCTGTATGTCCTCTTCCATCCAATTCTCCTTCCCAGTGGGAAATAGTATTATATATTTTTAATGTATATATGTATATATCCAGAGCTATTCTATGTATGTATAAGCAATTACACATATTCTCTTTTTTTTAAAGTGTTTTATTATAGATAACTTAAAACATATTCAGATATTGAGATGATAGTATAATGAACCCCATCATGTACCTTCAACAGTTGTTTTTTAAAAAAAATTTATTTATTTACGGCTGCATTGGGTCTTCGTTGCTGCGCGCGGGCTTTCTCTAGTTGTGGTGAGCGGGGGCTACTCTTCATTATGGTGCCTGGGCTTCTCATTGTGGTGGCTTCGCTTGTTGCAGAGCACGGGCTCTAGGCACGCGGGCTTCAGTAGTTGTGGCACGCGGGCTCCGTAGTTGTGGCTTGCAGGCTCTAGAGTACAGGCTCAGTAGTTGTGCTGCACGGGCTCAGTTGCTCCGCAGCATGTGGGATCTTCCTGGACCAGGGCTCAAACTTGTGTCCCCTGCATTGGCAGGCAGATTCTTAACCACTGCGCCACCAGGGAAGCCCCCGACAGTTTTTTTAAAATTAATTACTTTATTTATTTTTGGCTGCGTTGGGTCTTCGTTGCTACGCACGGGCTTTCTCTAGTTGTGGCGAGCAGGGGCTACTCTTTGTTGCAGTGTGCGGGCTTCTCATTGCGGTGGCTTCTCTTGCTGTGGAACATGGGCTGTAGGCACACAAGCTTCAGTAACTGTGGCACGCGGGCTCAGTAGTTATGGTTCATAGGCTTAGTTGCTCCATGGCATGTGGGATCTTCCCGAACCAGGGCTCAAACCCTTGTCCCCTGCATTGGCAGGTGGATTCTTAACCACTGCGCCAGCAGGGAAGTCCCAACAATTTTTAACACATGTCCAATCTTCTTTTTTTTAAAAGAAAGTTTTATTTATTATTATTATTTTCTTTTGGCTGCACTGCACGGCTTGCGGGATCTTAGTTCCCCAACCAGGGATTGAACCCAGGCCACGGCAGTGAAAGTGCGGAGTTCTAACCACTGGACCGCCAGGGAATTCTCCATCCAATCCTATTTCATTTAAATCTCCCAACTGTAGTAATTTGAGGCAAATCTCAGACATCAGATTATTTCATCTATAATTCTTCTGTATGTATCCCTAAAAAAATAAGGATTCTTTGTTTTTTTAACATAATTGCAATACTATTATCACACCTGAAATAATTACAATAATTCCTAAATGTTATCAAGTATCAGATTAGTATTCATTTTCCTCAGTTTTCCCATACATTTTTTTTCTTAACAGTTGATTTTTGTTTTTAAGATTCAAATGCAACACTGTGATCACTTAATTGTTTTTTTAAATTGTATTGAAGTATAGTTGATTTATAATATTGTGTTAATTTCTTCTGTACAGCAAAGTGACTCAGTTATACATATATATTTTTCATATTCTTTTCCATTATGGTTGGTCACGGGATATTGAATATAGTTCCCTGTACTATATAATAGGACCTTGTTGTTTATCCATGCTATATATTAATAGTTTGCCTCTGCTAATCCCAAACTCCCAATCCTTCCCTCCCCCATCCCGCCTTACCCTTGGCAACCACAAATCTGTTCTCTATATCTCTGAGTCTGTTGTTGTTTCATAGTTATGCTGATGTGTGCCATATCTTAGATTCCACATATAAGTAATATCATGTGGTATTTGTCTTTCTTTTTCTGACTTACTTCACTTAGTAAGATAATCTCTAGGTTCACCCATGTTGCTGCAAATGGCTTTATTTCATTCTTTTTTATGGCTGAGTAATATTCCATTGCATATGTGTGTGTGTGCGCGTGTGCACGCGCGCACACACACACACACACACACACACACACTACATCTTTATCCGTTCCTCTATCGATGGACATTTAGGTTGTTTCCACATCTTGGCTATTGTAAATAGTGCTGCTATGAATATAGGGGTGCATGTGTCTTTTTGAATTAGTTTTGTCTGGGTATATGCCCAGGAGTGGGATTGCTGGATAATATGGCAACTCAATTTTTAGTTTTTTTGAGGAACCACCATACTGTTTTCCATAGTGGCTGCACCAATTTATATTCCCACCAACAGTGTAGGAAGGTTCCCTCTTCTCCACACCCTCTCCAGCATTTGTTATTTGTAGACTTTTTAATGGTGGCTACTCTGACCAGTGTGAGGTGGTACCTCATTGTAGGTTTGATTTGCATTTCTCTAATAATTAGTGCTGTTGAGCATCTTTTCATGTCTGTATGTCTTCTTTGGAGAAATGTCTGTTTAGGTCTTCTGCCCATTTTTGGATTGGGTTGTTTGTTTTTTTGTTGTTTGGTTGTATGAGCTGTTTGTATATTTTGGTAATTAAGCCCTTGTCCATCACATCATTTGCAAATATTTTCTCGCAGTCCATAGGTTGTCTTTTTGTTTTATTTATGGTTTCCTTTGCTGTGCAAAAGCTTGTAAGTTTGATTAGGTCCCATTTTTAAATTCTTGCTTTTATTTCTATTGCCTTGGGAGACTGACCTAAGAAAACGTCGGTACGATTTATGTCAGAGAGTGTTTTGCCTGTGTTTTCTTCTAAGAGCTTTATGGTGTCTTGTCTTATATTTAATTCTTTAAGCCATTTTGAGTTTATTTTTGTGTATGGTGTGAGGGTGTGTTCTAACTTCATTGGCTCTAGGGATGTGGGCTTCAGTAGTTGTGGCACACAGGCTCAGTAGTTGTGGCGCGTGTGGCGCTCCGCAACATGTGGGATCTTTCTGGACCAGGGCTCGAACCTGTGTCCCCTGCATTGGCAGGTGGATTCTCAACCACTGCACCACCAGGGAAGTCCCACATACTGATTTGAATATGTTGAACCATCCTTGTGACCCTGGGATGAATCCAGCTTGGTCATGGTATATGACCTTTTTTATGTGTTTTTGGATTTGGTTTGCTAATATTTTGTTGAGAATTTTTGCGTCTATATTCGCCTGTAATTTTCTTATTTTGTAGTGTCTTTGTCTGGTTTTGGTATCAGGGTAACGATGGCTTCATAGAATGTCACCCCATTGGGAGTGTTCTTCCTCTTCAGTTTTTTGGAAGAGTTTGAGAAGGATTGCTATAAGTTCTTCTTTGTATGTTTGGTAGAATTCCCCAGTGAAGCCATCTGGTCCTGGACTTTTGTTTGTAGGGATTTTTTTTTTTTATTACAGATTCTATTTCATTTCCAGTGACCGGTCTGCTGCTTCTTGATTCAGTTTTGGTGGCCTGTATTTTGTAGGAAAGTTGAACATTTCTTCAAGGTTGTCAAATTTGTTGGCATATAATTGTTCGCAGTATTCTCTTATGGTTTGTTGCACTTCTGTGATATCTGTTGTGATTTCTCTGCTTTCATTTCTTATTTTGTTTATTTGGGTCTTCTCTCTTTTCTTCTTGTCGAGCCTGACCAGAGGTTTGTCAATTTTGTTTACCCATTCAAAGAACCAGCTCTTGGTTTTATTGATTTTTTTTCTTTTTTTTTTAAATTTCTATTTTATTTATTTCCTCTCTGAACTTTCTTATCTCCTTCCTCCTGCTGACTTTAGGTTTTGTTTGTTCTTCTTTTTTTTCTAATTCTTTTAGATGGTGGATTATGGTGTTTATATGAGATTTTTCTTGTTTCTTAAAGAAGGCGCCTATATTGCTATGAACTTCCTTCTGAGAACTGCTTTTGCTGCATCCCATGGATTTTGTATGGTTGTGTTTTCATTGTCATTTGCCTCAAGATATTGTTAAATTTCTTCTTTGGTTTCATTGCTGATCCATTGGGTTTTTTAGTAGCATGTTGTTTAGTCTCCATGTAATTGTTTTTTTGTTTTGTTTTGTTTTGTTTTTGTTTCTTTTTCAGTGGTTGATTTTTGGTTTCATGCTATTGTGGTAAGAAAAGATGCTTGAAATAATTTCTGTACTCTTAAATTTGTTTAGGCTTGTTTTGTGCCCAAGTCAACCCTAGAGAATGTTCCATGTGCACTTGAAAAGAATGTTTATTCTGCTCTTTTTGGATGTAATGTCCTGAATATATCAATTAATCTAACTCTTCTTTTCTATCATTTAGGATCTCTGTTGTTTTATTGATTTTTTGTCTCAAAGACCTGTCCATTGATATGAGTGGGGTGTTAAAGTCTCCTGCTATTGTGTGTTCCTGTCAGTTTCTCCCTTTATGTCTGTTAGTATATGTTTTAGGTATTTTGGTACTCCTATGTTGGGTGCATATATGTTGACAAGTATAATATCCTCTCCTTTTATTGATCCTTTTATTATTATATAGTGTCCTTTATCTTTGTGGGGTTTTTTTTTTTTTTTTAATAAGAAGATGTTGGGGGAAGGAGTTTGTTAATTAATTTACTTATATTTGCTGTGTTGGGTCTTCGTTTCTGTGTGAGGGCTTTCTCTAGTTGTGGCAAGTGGGAGCCACTCTTCATTGCGGTGCACGGGCCTCTCACAATCGTGGCTTCTCTTGCTGCGGAGCACAGGCTCCAAATGCGCAGGCTCAGCAGTTGTGGTTCACGGGCCCAGTTGCTCCACGGCATGTGGGATCCTCCCAGACCAGGGCGACCTGTCCATTGATATGAGTGGGGTGTTAAAGTCTCCTGCTATTGTGTGTTCCTGTCAGTTTCTCCCTTTATGTCTGTTAGTATATGTTTTAGGTATTTTGGTACTCCTATGTTGGGTGCATATATGTTGACAAGTATAATATCCTCTCCTTTTATTGATCCTTTTATTATTATATAGTGTCCTTTATCTTTGTGGGGTTTTTTTTTTTTTTTTAATAAGAAGATGTTGGGGGAAGGAGTTTGTTAATTAATTTACTTATATTTGCTGTGTTGGGTCTTCGTTTCTGTGTGAGGGCTTTCTCTAGTTGTGGCAAGTGGGAGCCACTCTTCATTGCGGTGCACGGGCCTCTCACAATCGTGGCTTCTCTTGCTGCGGAGCACAGGCTCCAAATGCGCAGGCTCAGCAGTTGTGGTTCACGGGCCCAGTTGCCCCACGGCATGTGGGATCCTCCCAGACCAGGGCTCGAACCCGTGTCCCCTGCATTAGCAGGCAGATTCTCAACCACTGCGCCACCAGGGAAGCCCTATCTTTGTTTTAAAGTCTATTTTGTCTGATATGAGTATTGTGACCCCGCTTTCTTGTCATTTCTGTTTGCATGAAAGATGTTTTTCCATGCCCTCACTTTTAATCTATGTGTGTCCTTTGCCCTAAAGTGTGTCCCTTGTAAGCAGCATATTGTAGGCTCTTGTTTTTTTATCCAATCTGCCACTCTGTGTCTTTTTTTTTTTTAATTTAATTTTATTTTTTTACACAGCAGGTTCTTAGTAGTCATCAATTTTATACACATTAGTGTATACATGTCAATCCCAATCACCCAATTCATCACACCACCATTCCCACCCCCCCACGGCTTTCCCCCGCTTGGTGTCCATACGTTTGTTCTCTACATCTGTGTCTCAACTTCTGCCCTGCAAACTGGTTCATCTGTACCATTTCTCTAGGTTCCACATATATGCGTCAATATACGATATTTTTCTCTTTCTGACTTACTTCACTCTGTATAACAGTCTCTAGATCCATCCACGTCTCAACAAATGACCCAATTTCGTTCCTTTTTATGACTGAGTAATATTCCATTGTATATATGTGCCACATCTTCTTTATCGATGGGCATTTAGGTTGCTTCCATGACCTGGCTATTGTAAATAGTGCTGCAGTGAACCCTGGGGTGCATGTGTCTTTTTGAATTATGGTTTTCTCTGGGTATATGCCCATTAGTGGGATTGCTGGATCATATGGTAATTCTATTTTTAGTTTTTTAAGGAACCTCCATACTGTCCTCCATAGTGGCTGTATCAATTTACATTCCCACCAACAGTGCAAGAGGGTTCCCTTTTCTCCACACCCTCTCCAGCATTTGTTGTTTGTAGATTTTCTGATGATGCCCATTCTAACTGGTGTGAGGTGA
>NC_041230.1:28649748-28650957 GCF_002837175.3 Physeter macrocephalus | reverse complement strand
AGTGGCTGTATCAATTTACATTCCCACCAGCAGTGCAAGAGGGTTCCCTTTTCTGCACACCCTCTCCAGCATTTATTGTTTCTAGAGTTTTTGATGATGGCCAATCTGACCGGTGTGAGATGATATCTCATTGTCGTTTTGATTTGCATTTCTCTAATGATTAATGATGTTGAGCATTCTTTCATGTGTTTGTTGGCGATCCGTATATCTTCTTTGGAGAAATGTCCATTTAGTTCTGCCCATTTTTGGATTGGGTTGTTTGTTTTTTTGTTATTGAGCTGCATGAGCTGCTTGTAAATTTTGGAGATTAATCCCTTGTCAGGTGCTTCCTTTGCAACTATTTTCTCCCATTCTGAGGGTTGTCTTTTGGTCTTGTTTATGGTATCCTTTGCTGTGCAAAAGCTTTTAAGTTTCATTAAGTCCCATTTGTTTATTTTTCTTTTTATTTCCATTTCTCTATGAGGTGGGTCAAAAAGGATCTTGCTGTGTTGTATGTCATAGAGTGTTCTGCCTATTTTTTCCTCTAAGAGTTTGATAGTGTGTGGCCTTACATTTAGGTCTTTAATCCATTTTGAGTTTATTTTTGTGTATGGTGTTAGGGAGTGTTCTAATTTCATTCTTTTACATGTAGCTGTCCAGTTTTCCCAGCACCACTTATTGAAGAGACTGTCTTTTCTCCATTGTATATCCTTGCCTCCTTTGTCATAGATTAGTTGACCATAGGTGCGTGGGTTTACCTCTGGGCTTTCTATCTTGTTCCTTTGATCTATGTTTCTGTTTTTGTGGCAGTACCATATTGTCTTCATTACTGTAGCTTTGTAGTGTAGTCTGAAGTCAGGGAGTCTGATTCCTCCCGCTCTGTTTTTTTCCCTCAAGACTGCTTTGGCTATTCAGTGTCTTTTGTGTCTCCATACAAATTTTAAGATGTTTTGTTCTAGTTCCGTAAAAGCCATTGACAATTTGATAGGGATTGCATTGAATCTGTAGATTGCTTTGGGTAGTTTAGTCATTTTCACAATATTGATTCTTCCAATCCAAGAACATGGTATATCTCTCCATCTGTTTGTATCATCTTTAATTTCTTTCATCAGTGTCTTATAGTTTTCTGCATATAGGTCTTTTGTCTCCCTAGGTAGGTTTATTCATAGGTATTTTATTATTTTTGTTGCAATGGTAAATGGGAGTGTTTCCTTAATTTCTCTTTCAGAT
>NC_041230.1:28647993-28648495 GCF_002837175.3 Physeter macrocephalus | reverse complement strand
TTGTTTATTTGAGATTTTTCTTGTTTCTTGAGGTAGGCTTGTATAGCTATAAACTTCCCTCTTAGAACTGCTTTTGCTGCATCCCATAGGTTTTGGATCGTCGTGTTTTCTTTGTCATTTGTCTCTAGGTATTTTTTTATTTCTTCTTTGATTTCTTCAGTGATCTCTTGGTTATTTAGTAACGTATTGTTTAGCCTCCATGTGTTGGTGTTTTTTACGTTTTTTTCCATGTAATTCATTTCTAATCTCATAGTGTTGTGATCAGAAAAGGTGGTTGATATGATTTCAATTTTCTTAAATTTACTGAGGCTTGATTTGTGACCCAAAACGTGATCTATCTTGGAGAATGTTCTGTGTGCACTTGAGAAGACAGTGTAATCTGCTCTTTTTGGATGAAATGTCCTATAAATGTCAATTAAATCTATCTGGTCTGTTGTGTCATTTAAAGCTTCTGTTTCCGTATTTATTTTCATTTTGGATGATCTGTCCATTGGTGTAAGTG